>NW_017190152.1:0-118895 GCF_001704415.2 Capra hircus
GGTTTTCCTGGTTAGGGAGGCTTGTGTTGGAGTTTTGGTGGGTGACGCTGGGTTNTTCTCTCTCTGGAGTGCAATGGAGTGAGCCGTAATGGGGTTACGAGACATCAAAGGTTTTGGGATAATTTTGAGCTGCCTGTATATTGAAGCTCAGGGGAGTGTTCCTGTGTTGCTGGAGAATTTGCGTGGTATGTCTTATTTTGGAATTTGTTGGCCCTTGGGTAGAACTTGGTTTCGGTGTAGGTATGAAGGCATTAGATGGGCTCCTGTTGCTTAATGTTCCCTGAATTC
The DNA here is from genome assembly GCF_001704415.2 of Capra hircus. Taxonomy (NCBI): domain Eukaryota; kingdom Metazoa; phylum Chordata; class Mammalia; order Artiodactyla; family Bovidae; genus Capra; species Capra hircus. Next base: position 289 of record NW_017190152.1, read on the forward strand.
AATAGTTCTCTAATGTTTTCAGGCTTTGGATTTAAGCCTCCTGCTTCTGGTTTTCAGTTTTATTTTTACAGTAGCCTCTAGACTTCTCCATCTATACAGCACTGATGATAAAACATCTAGGTTAAAGATGAAAATTCTCCACATTGAGGGACACTCAGAGAGGTTCACTGAGTTATAAGGAGAAGAGAAGATGGAGGGGGTAGTTAGAGGTAACTGGAATGAGATGCGGTGAGATCAAAAGAGAAGAGAGCAAGCTAGCCAGTAGTCACTTCCTTATGTGCGCTCTATAGTCTGACCTCAGAGGTATTTACAGAGTTATACGGGGAAGAGGAGAGGGAGGAAGTAGACAGAGGTGACCAGGAGGATCAGAGAGAGGAATGAGTAGGAGAGAGACAAATCCTGCCAGTAACCTGTTCCTTAGGTGTTCTCCACCGTCTGGAACACACAGAGATTCACAGAGTTGGATAGAGGGAAGAGATGGGGGAGAAAAGAGACAGAGGCCACCTGGTGGAGAAAAAGGAGAGTCCAGAGGAGGAGAGAGTGGTCAAGCCAGTAATCTCGCTCTCAGGTAAACTGGATAGTGAAGTTTGGGTTTTTAAATGTACAAAAACATTTACACAAAAACCTAAGAGCAAAGATTAAAAATCTAGAGTAGAGGTTGGATTTTCAAAGATACAATATTAGAGAGAAGCAGAAGGAAAAGGAAGAAAGAAAGAAGAAAAAAAAAAAAAAGAATTATTAAAAAACAAACAAACAAACAACAATAAAAAAAAAAGCATCAACAACCATCCAAAGGACTGTATATGGTGTTTGCCTTAAAAAAAAAAAAGTCTTGAAAAAACAAAACAAACAAAAATATAGTAATAATAGGTTATAGAAATAAAAATTTAGAGGAGAAATAGAAGACTTAAAACAATTAAAAAGTTAGGAAAAAAAAGCAAAAAAAAAAAAAAGGAATGATTTTAAAAATATTAAAAAATATCTGGCCCTTTGTGGTGTATGGCCGTGTGGGATCACTTCCAAGGTGGTTCCTCTGTTTAACTTCTTCTGTTTGCTGGCTTTTTAGGCTCACTAGTTCAGTGCGCTGTGGGGAGGGGGGCTGCTGCTAACAAATAGCACTGTCGTGTGCACGCAGTATCTCTGCCCGCTTGACCTGTCCTTTCTCGCGGCCGCACAAACCGCTCCAGCTCTAGGATGCTCAGCCGGGAACCGTCTGGGGCCGGCCCTAGGCTGCGTGCACTTCCCCGGTCCGAGCCGCTCAGGTTCGGCACTCAGGCAGCCCTCAGAGGCACAGATTCGGCTGGAACTGCCGCTTTGTGCCCTTCCCCAGGTCCAAGTAGCTCAGGAGTTTGGCGAGCGCGATCGCCGCGGCTTGTCACCTTTTCTGCCGCTGCTGCTCGGCTTTCTGGGCGGACCGCTGGCGCACCCCGTGCGGTAGATTGTGACTGTCCAGCACCCCCAGAAGTCTTAGCAAAGGAGCTTGCTTGCAGTTAGGTAAGTAAAGTCTCTCCGAGTCTGCCCATTGCCCCTTTCCAGTCCTTACGACTCTGGCTGCCTGTCCCCGGTGGGGGATGGTCTGTAGCCAGCTTTTCCCGTTCCGTCCTTTGTTCTGTGCTCGGTCCTGGTGGTGTCTTATGTTCGAGCTTTTTGCATGGTAGCTATCCCACAGTCTGGTTTGCTAGCCCAAGTTAGATCGTTCTGGTGTGCGTGGGGCGTTCCTGCCCGATTCTTACAAAGCTCTGCAGCCCGCGCCTCCCCCGCGCGTCCCTGCCCTGCCCCACTTCCCAGTGGCGGATGCAGGCGTCTGTGCTGCTTTTCCGCTGGGGGAGTTACTGTTGGGCTTGTAATCTGTTTGGTTTTAATTATTTATCTATTTTTTCCTTCCTGTTATGTTGCCCTCTGTGTTTCCAAGGCTCGCCACAGACTCGGCAGGGAGAGTGTTTCCTGGTGTTTGGAAACCTCTCTTCTTAAAATTCCTTCCGGGACGGGCTTCCCTTCCCGGGACGGAGCTCCCTCCCCACCTCCTTTGTCTCCTTTTTCGTCTTTTATATTTTTTCCTACCTGTTTTTGAAGACAATGATCTGCGTTTCTGGTTGCCTGATGTCCTCTGCCAGCCTACAGAAGTTGTTTTGTGAAGTTTGCTCGCGTTTAAATGTTCTTTTGAGGAATTTTGTGAGGGAGAAAGTGGTCTTCCCATCCTATTCCTCCGCCATCTTTCCCTCTCATGGTTGAATGTTTGGAATAATAAGGTATTCAGGAAAAAGCAGAGCAAAAACAATGAAAACCATAATGCACATGACGTATAATTTCAAATTTTAAAATATGAGCTGAAAAGATGCAGAGGAGATAGGCTGAAATATTGTGTGCTCAGTCCCTCAGTCGTGTCTGATTCTTTTGCAACCCAATCAACTTTAGCCCACCAGTCTACTGTCTCCATGGGATTCTCCAGGCAAGAATTCTGGAGGGGTACCATTCCCTTCTCCATGGGATCCCTGGGATCTTCCAGGGATCTTTTCTATTCCTGACTCCTACATTTGCAGGCAGGTTCTTTATGACTGAGCTACCAAGGAAGCCAAAATATGAAGTGTAGTGAAATTAAACATGGTTTTTACTTACTTTTTCACACTCCATGTACTGGCCAAGTTCCTTTCCCAGTCTCCACAGATTACATTTTCCGTAGTAGAACTAGAATCACCTTGCATCTGGCCTAAGAGACAGGCCTACAGGACAGCAGCATTGTCCTGCTTGTCTTCCCCTCCTGGGGATCTTGGCGTTGAGCACCTGCTGAGGCTTCCAGAGACCTCCAATCACAGCTCTAGAGACATGTCACCATTGGCTGCACAGGGCTGACCAATCCTATGGCCGACTCATCTGTTTGGAGTCCCAGGTAGAACCCCACCCATCCTGGCTTCCCAGGGTGCTCCCCTCTCCACTTCATTTTTTCTCTTTCAATTCAGTTCAGTCAGTCGTGTCTGACTCTTTGCGACCCCGTGAACACAGCACACAAGGCCTCCCTGTCCATCACCAACCCCAGAATTTGCCCAAACTCATGTCCATTGAGTAGGTGATGCCATCAAACCATCTCATCCTCTGCCGACCATTTCCTCCTGCCTCCAATCTTTCCCAACATCAGGGTCTTTTCAAATGAGTCAGCTCTTTGCATCAGCTGGCCAAAGCATTGCAGTTTCAGCTTCAACACCAGTCCTTCCAATGAACGCGCAGGACTTATCTTGTTTTTGGATGGACTGGTTGGATCTGCTTGCAGGCCAAGGGACTCTCAAGAGTCTTCTCCAACATCACAGTTCAAAAACATCAATTCTTCTGCACTCAGCTTTCTTTATAGTCCAACTCTCACATACATACATGACCACTGGAAAACCATAGCCTTGACTAGATGGACTTTTGTTGACAAAGTAATGTCTCTGCTTTTTAGTATGCTGTCTAGGATGGCCATAACATTCCAAGGAGTAAGCATCTTTTAATTTCAAGGCTGCAATCACCATCACTATTGATTCTGGAGCCCCAGAAAATAAAGTCAGCCACTCTTTCCACTGTTTCCCCATCTATTAGCCATGAAGTGATGGAAACAGATTCCATAATCTAATTTTCTGAATGTTCAGCTTTAAGCCAACTTTTTCGCTCGCCTCTTTCACTTTCATCAAGAGGCTCTTAGCTCTTCTTCACTTTCTGCCATAAGGGTGCTCTCATCTGCCATACCTGAGGTTATTGCTCTTCTCCTGCAATCTTGATTCCAGCTTGTGCTTCCTCCAGCCAAGCATATCTCATGATGTACTCTGCATACAAGTTAAATAAGCAGGGTGACAATATACTACCTTGACATACTCCTTTTCCCATTTGGAAAAGTCTGTTGTTCCATGTCCAGTTCTAACTGTTGCTTCCTGACCTGCAGACAGTTTCTCAAGAGCAGGTCAGGTGATCTGGTATTCCCATCTCTGAAGAATTTTCACAGTTGATTGTGATCCACACAGTCAAAGGCTTTGGCCTAGTCAATAAAACAGAAATAGAAGTTTTTCTGGAACTCTCTTGCTTTTTCCATGATCCAGCAGATGTTGGCAATTTGATCTCTGGTTCCTCTGCCTTTTCTAAAACCAAATTGAACGACTGGAATTTCACAGTTCACATATTGCTGAAGACTCGGAGAATCTTGGGCATTAATTTACTAGCATGTGAGATGAGTGCAATTATGCAGTAGTTTGAGCATTCTTTGGCATTGTCTTTCTTTGTGATTTGAATGAAAACTGACTTTTCCGGTCCTGTGGCCACTCTGAATTTTCCAAATTTGCTGGCATATTGAGTGCAGCACTTTCACAGCATCATCTTCCAGGATTTGAAATAGCTCTATTGGAATTCCATCACCTCCACTAGCTTTGTTTGTAGTGATGCTTTCTAAGGCCCACTTGACTTCACATTCCGGATGTCTGGCTCTAGGTGAGTGATCACACAATCACGATTATCTGGGTCATGAAGCTCTTTTTTGTACAGTTCTTCTGTGTATTCTTGCCACCTTTTCTTAATATCTTCTGCTTCTGTTAGGTCCATAGCATTTCTGTCCTTTATTGTGCCATCTTTGTATGAAATATTCTCCTGGTGTCTCTAATTTTCTTCATGAGATCTCTAGTCTTTTCCATTCTGTTGTTTTCCTCTATTTCTTTGCACTGATCACTGAGGAAGGCTTTCTGATCTCTCCTTGCTATTCTTGGGAGCTCTGCATTCCAATGGGTATATCTTTCCTTTTCCCATTTGCTTTTCACTTCTCTTCTTTTCACAGCATTTGTAAGGACGTCCTCAGAGGCATTTTGCTTTTTTCATTTGTTTTTTTTTGTTGCATTTCTTTTTCGGGGATGGTCTTGATTCCTTTCTCCTGTACAGTGTCACAGACTTCAATCCATAATCCATAGGCACTCTGTCTATGAGATCTAGACCCTTAAATGTTTCTCACTTCCACCGTATAATCAAAACGGATTTAATTTAGTTCATAGCTGAATGCTCTAGTGGTGTTCCCTACTTTCTTCAATTGAAGTTTGAATTTGGTAATAAGGAGTTCTTGATCTGAGCCAGTCAGTTCGCGGCCTTGTTTTTGCTGACTGTACAGAGTTTCTGTTTCATTTGCTGCAAAGAATGTAACCAATCTGATTTCAGTGTTGACCATCTGGTGATGTCCGTGTGTAGAGTCTTCTCTTGTGTTGCTGGAAGAGGTGGTTGCTATGACCAGTGCGTTCTCTTGGCAGAACTCTCTTAGGCTTTGCCCTGCTTCATTCTTTATTCCAAGGTCAAATTTGCTTGCTGCTTCAGGTGTCACATATGTGTGTGTGTGTGTGTGTGTGTGTGTGTTTGTATGTATATATAATGAAATATTTTACCTTGTGAATAATAAACAAAATATTAAACCTGACTGAAACGACATTAAAGTTTTAAAACTTAAACCAAAAAAAATTGATTTGCAGGAAAAATATTTAATTACTGACCTTATTTTAGAATACTGGGGATGTAGATGGCATTATTTCATTCCTTTTATGGCTGAGTAGCATTGCCATAGGTCTCCCTTGGTGGCTCCTTTGCAAACAATCTGCCTGTCAAGCAGCGGATGTGGGTTCAATCCCTAGGTAAGTAAGATCCCTTGGAAAGGGAAGTGGCAACCGACTGGAGTAGTCTCGCCTGGAAAATTCCTTGGGCAGAGGTGTCTGTAGCGGTAGATGTGGTAGGGTCGCCAAAGAGTGGGACATGACTTAGTGACTGAACAACCAGCGAGTATCTCATAGTACATGTATTTCACATCTTTATCCATTCATCTATTGCCCTGATGGACGTTTACATTGCTTCCATGTCTTGTGGAATGGTGTGCTTCAACGAACAGTGGGGTACAGTGTCTCCATAGCTCTCGAGGAGGGCTACTTAAGGATAGGTAAGAAGAGCTAAGATAAAGACAACTAAGCTAAGGAAGGTAAGCTAAGGAGAGCTACACTAAGAGGAGCTAAGGGGTGCTGAGGCTTTACTAAGGAGAGCTTTAGGAAGCGGGGCTAAGCTAAGGGCAGCTGAGCTACCCTAAGGAGAGCTAAGCAGAGGAGTGTTGAGCTATGGCGGGCTGAGCTAAAGAGAGCTCTGCTAAGGAGAGCTAATTGACGAGAGTATGGAGAGCAAAGGAGAAGGCAATGGCACCCCACTCCAGTACTCTTGCCTGGAAAATCCCATGGACGGAGGAGCCATGGGGTCGCCAAGAGCCGGGCAAGACTGAGCGACTTCACTTTCACTTTCATGTGTTGGAGCAGGAAATGGCAACCCACTCCAGTATTCTTGCCTTGAAAATCCCTTGGACCCCTGAGAGGCCTGGTGGGCTGCAGTCAATGGGTCGCTAAGAGTCGGACACGACTGAGCAACTTCACTTTCAATTTTCACTTTCCACTTTCATGCATTGTAGAAGGAAATGGCAAACCACTCCAGTGTTCTTGCCTATAGAATCCCAGGGATGGCGGAGCCTGGTGGGCTGCCGTCTAGGGCGTCACACAGTCGGACACGACTGAAGCGACTTAGCAGCAGCAGCAGCATGCAGGGCGATGGAGAAGCCAATGGCATTCCATTCATTACTCTTGCCTAGAAAATCCCACGGATGGAGGAGCCTGCTGGCCTGAGGTTCATGGCGTCGTTAAGAGCCAGACACAAGTGTTACTTCACTTTCATTTTCATGCATTGGAGCAGGAAATGGCAACCCACTCCAGTATTCTTGCCTGGAGAATCCCAGGGATGGGGGAGCCCCGTGGGCTGCTGTCTATAGGGTCTCAGAGTCGGACATGACTAAAGTGACTTAGCAGCAGCATCAGCAGCAGCAGCAGCAGCATGGAGAGCGAGCTGAGGAGAGCTGAGCTAAGGATGGCTAAGCTAATGAGAGCTGAACTAAAGAGGGAAAAGCTATGGAGACCTAAGGAGAGCTTGGGTTTCCCTGGTGGCTCAGAAGGTGCCTGCAATATGGGAGACATGGGTTCGATCCCGGGTTGGGAAGATCCCCTGGAGAAGGAAGTGGCAACCCACTCCAGTATTCTGGGCTGGAAAATTCCATGGACAGGGGAGCCTGGTTGGCCACAGTCCACGGGGTCTCAAAGAGTCGGTCACAATGGGGAAACTTCAACTTTCACTTTTCACTTTTGAGGGATAAGGAGGGCTGAGTTAAGGAGATTTGTTCTTATCTGGAGAATCCCAGGTATGGGGGAACCTGATGGGCTGCCCTCTATGGGATCACAGAGTGTCAGACATGACTGAAGCGAGTTAGCAGCAGCAGCAGCAGCAGTAAGGAGAGCTGGGATTTGGAGAGCTGGGCCAACGAGAGCTAAGGAGCACTTAGATGAGGAGAGATAAACTAAGGAAACTAAGGAGAGCTAAGCTGAGGACTGCTGAGCTAAGAGGAGCTTATGGAGAGCTTAATTGAGGGGAGCTGAACTAAGGAGGGCTAAGCTAAGCAAGTCTGAAGTGACTAGAGAGCTAATTCATTAGGAGAGCTAATTAAGGAGAGCTTCGCTAAGGAGAGCAACACTAAGTAGAGTTGAGCTGTCAACGAGATCTAAGTAAGGATAGCTAAGCTAGGAGTCTAAGAAAACTAAGATCATGGCATCTGTTTCCATTATTTCATGGCAAATAGATAAGGAAACAGTGGAAAGAGTGACAGCCTTTATTTGGAGGGACTCCAAAATCACTGCAGATGGTGACTGCAGCCTTGAAATTAAAAGACGCTTACTCCTTGGAGGGAAAGTTGTGACTGACCTAGACAGCATATTAAAAAGTAGACATTACTTTGCCAACAAAAGTCCATCTAGTCAAGGCTATGGTTTTTCCAGTGGTCATGTGAGAGTTGGACTATAAAGAAAGCTGTATGGATGTGAGAGTTGGACTGTGAAGAAAGCGGAGTGCTGAAGAATTGATGCTTTTGAGCTGTGGTGTTGGAGAAGACTCTTGGGAGTCCATTGGACTGTAAGGAGATCCAACCAGTCCATCGTAAAGATCAGTCCTGGGTGTTCATTGAAAGGACTGATGTTGAAGGTCAAACTCCAATACTTTGGCCACCTGATGTGAATAGCTAACTCATTTGAAAAGACCCTGTTGCTGGGAAAGATTGAGGGCAGGAGGAGAAGGGGACAACAGAGGATGAGGTGGCTGGATGGCATCACCGACTTCATGGACATGAATTTGGGTGAACTCCCAGAGTTGGTAATGGACAGGGAGGCCTGGTCTTCTGAAATTCATGGGGTCGCAACGAGTCAGGCACCCCTGAGCGACTGAACTGAACTGAACAGAGTGCTGAAGAATTGAGGTTTTTGAACTGTGGTGTTGGAGAAGACTCTTGTGAGTCCCTTGGCCTGCAAGGAGATCCAACCAGTCCATCCTAAAGGAGATTAATCCTGAGTGTTCATCAGAAGGACTGAGGTTGAAACTGAGTCTCCAATAATTTGGCCACCTGATGCAAAGATATAACTAATTTGAAAAGACCCTTATGCTGGAAATATTGAAAGTGGGAGAAGATGAGGACGATAGAGAGTGAGATGACTGGATGGCATCACTGACCAGATGGACATGAGTTTGGAAAAGCTCCTGAGAGTTGGTTATGAGCAGGGAGGCCTGGCATGCTGCAGCCCATGGGGTCGCAAAGATTTGAACACACCTGAGTGACTGAACTGAACCAGTTGATTGTATCATTTAAAGTTTGTGTTTCCTTGTTAATTATCTGTTTGGTTAATCTATCTATAGGTGTGAGTGGGGTATTACAGTCTCCCACTCTTATTGCGTTGCTGTTAATTGACAATTTCATACTTGTTAACCTTTGCCCTATGTATTGAGGTGCTCCTATGTTGGTGCATACATGTTTATAATTGCTATATTTTCTTCTTGGATTGATCCTTTGATCAATATGTAGTGTCCTTCTTTGTATCTTCTCAAGGCCTTTATTTCAAAGCGTACTTTATCTTATATGAATACTGCTACTCCTGCTTTCTTTTGGTCTCCATTTGTTTGAAATATCCTTTTCCAGCCCTTCACTTCCACTCCGTATGTGTCCCTTGGATTGAGGTGGGTCTCTCGTAGACAGAACATATAAGGGCCTTGTATTTGCACCTGTTTTACAACACTTCTTTTGTCATGATTCTATCCATTTGTCCACCCTTCTATACAATCATCAATCGGTCAATTTCCTTGGTGCATTTTCCAGTAAATTGCAGACATCAGTATGTCTCTCCGTAGGTATTTCAGCAAGCCTACCATTAAGCATTGAGCCGTGCTTGTTTACAGCAATTTTCTTTGGATATAAACTTTATATACAATGAAATACACCAATCCGTTTTTTCCCCAGTCATGTTGCTTTTTAATCGAGGTATAGTTGATTTACAATGTTGTGTTACTTTCTGCTTTACAGCAAAGTGATTCAGTTATACACATACATGTGTATATGTACATTGTGAGTGTGTGTGTGTGTGTGTGTGTGCGTGCACATTCTTTTATTTAGGTCTTTCTTTCTTTCTTTCTTTCCTTCTTTCTTTGTCTACTCTGTGTGGTATGCAGCATCAGTTGCCTGACCAGGGATTGAACCTGCATCCCCTCAAGTGGAAGTGTGGACTGGCAGGGAAGTCGCACATATATTCTTTTGTATTATGATTTATCATAGGATATGGAATATAATTCTCTGTCCTCTACAGAAGTAACTAGTCCATCCATTCCATACACTCTAGTTTATATACCTTAACCTCAGTCTCTTCCTCCCCTATTCTCTCTGGCTTGGAAGCCACAAGTCTGTTCTCCAAGTCCATGAGGGTGTTTCTGTTTCATACATATGTTCATTGTGTCGTAGCTTCAATTCCACTTTTAAGTGATTTTTGGTGTTTGTCTTTCTCTGTGTAACTCAGTTCACTTAGTACGATCATCTCTCACTTCACTTAGTATGATCATCTCTCAGTCCACGCATGTTGCCTCAAAAGGCCTTATTGTTGTAGCTGTTCAGATTCTTGGATCCTTTTAACCATACATAGGGATATTCACCGTGAGAAGGCAATGGCACCCCACTCCAGTACTCTTGCCTGGAAAATCCCATGGATAGAGGAGCCTGGTGGGCTGCCGTCCATGGCGTCGCACAGAGTCGGACATGACTGAAGTGACTTAGCAGCAGGGATATTCATCGGTGGTTATTTTTATGAATACATTATTAAAATGTCTTTAGTATACCACTGGGGATAGTACATCGATTTTGAGGCTATATTAGGATTTTGTATGTATATGTCAGTCAGTTCTGTTCAGTTGCTCAGTCTTGTCTGACTCTTGTTACCCCATGGAATGTAGGATGCCAGACTTCCCTATTCATCACCAACCCCTGGGACTTGCTCAACCTCGTGTCCACCAAGTGGGTGATGCCATCCAACCATCATCCACTGTTGTCCCCTTCCCCTCCAGCCTTCAATCCCAGCATCAGGGTCTTTTCCAATGACTCATTTCTTTGGATCAGGTGACTAAAATATTGGAGTCTGAGCTTCAGTATCAGTTCTTCCAGTGAATATTCAGGACTGATTTCATTTAGGATTGACTAGTTTGAGTTCCTTGCAGTCCAAGTGACTGCAGAGTGTGTATGGGTAAGAATAAATATTTATTGGGCTTCACTGCCCTCTCCTGGAGAAAGAAAAGAATGCTCGTGAATGAAATTTATAAAATCCAGATGTATTCTCTCATATGTAAATGTGTGTATGAATAAATACTTACTGTGCTTTTCCTGCCCTCTCTTGGAGATATAGAAGAATGCTTATGTATGTAATTAATAAACTCCAGATATAGTCCTCACATGTAGGAAAAGATACTGGCTAGCTTTATTAAAAATTCATACATGCTTATACCAGGAAATGTAAAGTTGCCAGAAAAATATAAAAGAAGAGAAAACAATCAGCTATGATCTCACTTTACCATTGGCTCAGAATTCTGACTTCCTGTAATGGGGAGATAATGTTGTGCTACTTCTTTTAATATAAATTCATCTTTTGTGCTATTTGAATGCTAACATTCAACTTGGTTTTGATCCTTGATTCTTGCTTGGTGCAGTACAGTTCAGTTGCCCAGTCATGTCCGACTCTTTGTGACCCCATGAATCGCAGCATGCCAGGCCTCCCTGTCCATCACCATCTCCCGGAGTTCACTCAAACTCACGTCCATTGAGTCCATGATACCATCCAGCCATCTCACCCTCAGTCATCCCCTTCTCCTCCTGTCCCCAATCTCTCCCAGCATCAGAGTCTTTTCCAGTGGATCAACTCTTCGCATGAGGTGGCCAAAGTACTGGCACTTCAGCTTTCAGCATCATTCCTTCCAAAGAAATCCCAGGGTTGATCTCCTTCAGATTGGACTGGTTGGATCTCCTTGCAGTCCAAGAGACTCTCAAGAGTCTTCTCCAACACCACAGTTCAAACACATCAATTCTTCAGGGCTCAGCTTTCCTCACAGTCCAACTCTCACATCCATACATGACCACATGAAAAACCATAGCCTTGACTAGACGGACCTGAGTCGGCAAAGTAGTGTCTCTGCTTTTGAATATACTATCTAGGTTGCTCATAAGTTTTCTTCCAGGGTAAGTGTCTTAATTTCATGGCTGTAGTCACCATCTGCAGTGATTTTGGAGCCCCCCAAATTAAAGTCTGACACTGTTTCTTCTGTTTCCCCATCTATTTCCCATGAAGTGATGGGACCAGATGCCATGATCTTCGTTTTCTGGATGTTGAGCTTTAAGCCAACTTATGCACTTGCCTCTTTCACTTTCATCAAGAGGCTTTTTAGCTCCTCTTCACTTTCTGCCATAAGGGTGGTGTCATCTGCATATCTGAGGTTATTGATATTTCTCCCGGCAATCTTGATTCCAGCTTGTGTTTCTTCCAGTCCAGCGTTTCTCATGATGTACACTGCATAGAAGTTAATTAATCAGGGTGACAATATACAGCCTTGACATACTCCTTTTCCTATTTGGAACCAGTGTGTTGTTCCATGTCTAGTTCTAACTGTTACTTCCTGACCTGCATACAGATTTCTCAAGAGGCGGGTCAGGTGGTCTGGTATTCCCATCTCTTCCAGAATTTTCCACAGTTTATTGTGATCCATACAGTCAAAGGCTTTGGCATAGTCAATAAAGCGGAAATAGATTTTTTCTGGAACTCTCTTCCTTGGTTAACTTATCTTTAAGCCTTTCAGTTTAGTTCAGTCACTCAGTCATGTCTTTAAGCCTTCACCTAGTAATTGGATCCCCTGTTTAGAGACTGATTACTTCAATATTTTGTTTTTCTTTTTTTTCCATTTTCGTTATGATTTTTAAAATGTTGCATGTCTTGGCTACAGTATATAATGTTGCAATGAAGATTGGAGCACATGTATCTTTTGAAATTAAGGTTTTCTCCAGGAATATGCCCAGGAGTGGTGTGGCTGGGTCATATGGTAATTCTTTTCTTAGTTTTCTTAAGGAGGTCCCCTAGTGTTCACCATAGTGGCTCTACCAGTTTACATGCCCACTGACAGTGCAAGAGGGTTCCCTGTTCACCACACACTCTCCAGAAACTATTTTTTGTAGAATTTTTGGTGATGGCTATTCCGACTGGTGTGAAGTAATACCTCATTGCAGTTCTGATGTGCATTTCCCTAATAGTCATGTTGACCATCTTTTCATGTGTATTGTCACCATCTGTATGTTTTCTTTAGAAAAATGTCCATTTAGATCTCCCCATTTTTAAATTTTTTTTTCTTTTATTGATACTGGCCTACAAGAGCTGTTTTTACCTTTTTGGAGAATAATGTCTTGATAACTAATGAGATTTGTAACTTTGTCCAGGAGGCAGTGATCAAGGACATTGCCCAGAAAAAGAAATGCAAAAAAAAAAGGCAAAATGGTTCTCTGAGGAGGCCTTACACAGCTGAGAAAAGAAGAGAAGTGAGAAAATAAAGCAAAGGAGAAAATGAAAGATATACCCATCGGAATGCAGAGTTCCAAAGAATAGCAGGGAAAGATAAGAAATCCTTCATCAGTGATCAATGCACAGAAACAGATGAAAACACTAGAATGGGAAAGACGAAATCTCTTCCAGAAAATTAGAGATCCCAAGGGAACATTTCATCAAAGATGAGCACAGTGTAGGATAGAAAATGTATGGACCTAACAGAAGCAGAAGATATTAAGAAGAAGAGGGAAGAATACACAGAAGAACTGTACAAGAAAGACCTTCATAACCCAGATAAACACGATGGTGTGATCAGTCAACTAGAGTCAGACAACCTGGAATGTGAAGTCAAGTGGGCACTGGGAAGCATCATGCTGTACAAAGCTAGTGGAGGTGATGGAACTCCAGGTGAGCTATTTCAAATCCCAGAAGATGATGCTGTGAAAGTGCTGCACTTGGTATCTCAGCAAATCTGGAAGTCTCAGCAGTGGCCACAGGACTGGAAAAGGTCAGTTTTCATTCCAATTGCAAAGAAAGGTACTGCCAAAGAATGTTCAGACTATCAGTTCAGTTCAGTTCAGTCACTCAGTTGTTTCTGTCTCTTTGTGACCCTATGAACCGCAGCAAACCAGGCTTCCCTGTCCTTCACAAACTCCCAGAGTCCACCCAAATCTATGTCCACTGAGTCGGTGATGTCATCCAACCATCTCATCCTCTGTTGCCCCCTTCTCCTCCTGCCCTCAATCTTTCCCAGCATCAGGGTCTTTTTGAATGAGTCAGCTCTTCGCATCAGGTGGCCAAAATTTTGGAGTTTCAGCTTCAACATCAGTCCTACTGATGAACACCCAGAACTGATCTCCTTCAGGATGGACTGGTTGGATCTCCTTGCAGTCCAAGGGACTCTCAAGAGTCTTCTGCAACACCACAATTCAAAAGCATCAATTCCTTGGTGCTCAGCTTTCTTTATAGTCCAAATCTCACATGGCCCCTGGAAAAACCATAGCCTTGACTAGATGGACCTTTGTTGACAACGTAATGTCTCTGCTTTTTAACACACATTTGCAATAATCTCACACACTAGGAAAAAGTAGTGCTCAAAATTCTCCAAGCCAGGCTTCAACAGTACATGAACCGTGAACTCCCTGATGTTCAAGCTGGAGTTAGAAAGGCAGAGGAATCAGTGATCAAGTTACCAACATCTTCTGAAATCATCAAAAAAAAAAAAAAAAAAAAGAGAGAGAGTTCCAGGGAAACATCAACATTTGCTTTAGTGACTGCACCAAATCCTTTGACTGTGTGGATCATGCCTCCTGAGAAATCTGTATACAGGTGAAAAACCAACAGTTAGAACTGAATATCGAACAACAGACTGATTTTAAATTGGGAAAAGAGTACACTGAGGGTATATATTGTCAACCTGCTTATTTAACTTATATGCAGAGTACATCATGTGAAATGCCACACTGGGTGAAGCACAAGCTGGAAACAAGTTTGCTGGGAGAAAAATAAATAACCTCAGATATGCAGATGACACCACCCTTATGGCAGAAAGTGAAAGAACTAAAGAGCCTCTCAAAGGAAGTGAAAGAGCAGAGTGAAAATGTTGGCTTAAAACTCAACATTCAGAAAACTGAAATCATGGCATCCAGTCCCATCATTTCATGGCAAATAGACTGTGAAACAATGGAAACAGTGACAGACTTTATTTTTGGAGCTCCCAAATCACCACAGATGGTGACTGCAGCCATGAAATTAAAAGTTACATATATGAGCAACCTGTACAGCATATTAAAAAGCAGAGGCATTACTTTGCTGACAAAGATCTGTCTCGTCAAAGCTATGGGTTTTCCAGGAGTCATGTATGGATGTGAGAACCGGACCTGAAAGAAAGGTCAGGGCCTAAGAATTGATGTTTTGAGCTGTGGTGTTGGAGAAGACTCTTGAGAGTCCCTTGGATTGCAAGGAGATCCAACCAGTCCATCCTAAAGGAAATCAGCCCTGAATGTTTATTGGAAGGACTGTTGCTGAAGCTAAACGTCCCATAATTTGGCCACCTGATGAGAAGTGACTCACTGGAAAAGACCCTGATGCTGGGAAGGTTGAAGGTGGAAGGAAAAGGAGATAACAGAGGATGAGATAGCTGGATGACATCCCTGACACGATGGACATGAGTTTGAGGAAACTCCTGGGAGTTGTTGATGGACAGGAAACCTGGCGTGCTGCAGTATGTGGGATTGCAAAGAGTTGGACACGTCTGAGTGACTGACCTGAACTGAACTAATGAGACCATCTGTGTAGCACAGGAAACTGTCCTCAGTGCTCTTTGGTAATCTACCTGGAAAGGAAAATTTTAAAATGGGATATACACACACACACACACACACACACACACACACACAGATACACACAGTTGATTTACTTTTCTGTACAGTGGAAAGTAACACATTGTAAAGCGTGTGCCTACTGTAGGCTCCATTTATAGGAAGGTCTAGATGACGCCAAAGTCATGTATACTTATAGAACCAAGCACAGGATTTGCATGGGATAAGGGCAGTGGGGGAAGGAGCTCAAAGAGATTTTCTACGATGATAGGGGAAAGAAGATATTGCAGTAAACATCATATATATATATATCTTGGTGTTATTGCATAAATATTTCTGCAATGTAAATTCCAAACAGGGTCTTGCTAAGTGGCCATGCATTTATAAATTTACTAGACACTGTCACATTGTTCTTCAAAGTTTCATCGCTTTACACTTTCACAGAAATGCATGAGCCCTCATTTTCTAGTCTCATCCTCAATTCAGCAGAAAACTTTAATATCTTTCAACTTTCTTATTGAAGTTTTTGCAATTTTGCTTGGTGAGAAATCCTATTTCATTAATTGTTTTGGTTTGCATTTCTGTTACTATTATCAGATAATATTCTTAATTATTACCAATTAACTTCAAAATGTCTTTCCTGTCTTTTTGGTAATTTTTCTTTCTTTCTTTTTTCTCCCTGGGTAATTTGTATTTCTTGTACCTTTTGTTTACTTCATGTTTTTCTAATATTAGATTTTTCATCTTATTTTAACTTTGGACTCTGCATAAATTAGGTAAATGAACACTTTGCTAGCTCTCTTCCAAATATTTCTCAATTGTCATTTTATAATTAACTGTTTATTGTCCCAAGCAGGAATTTTACTAAAAAGAAAGTTATGTAAAATTTCCTTTTTAGCTTCAAAGATCATGTAAAGTAAAATTTAAATAACAGACAAAAATCTCTAAGGACACTAGAGTGTGTGGTTAAAAGAATTCAGGAGGGGGGCAACTCTGAATTCACCTGGCTGCCTTTCCACACGTACTTTTCAAAAAGCTTTTTCACATTAGCCTGTATGTGTGGTGTGTGTGTGTGTGTGTAAAGAGAAAAAATGAAGCGAAGGGAGGTAGCACCATGGTGGGCCAGAATGAAGCCAAGATGGGTGGGGCTGCACCTGGGACTCCAAACAGATGAGTTGGCAATAGGCTTGCTCAGCCCTGAGAAAGCCAATGGGGACACTTCTCTAGAGCTGAGATTGGAGGACTCTGGGAGTCCCAGCAGGTGTGCTCAAAGCCAAGGATGACGAGGGGAACACAAGCAAAAAGATGCTGCTGCCCAGTAGGCCTGTCTCCCTTAGGCCACACTGAAGGTGATGAAACTTTTATTATGGAAAATGTAGACTGTGGATATTGGGGAAAGAAACTGTACCAGTGCAGGGAGTGTGATAAAGAAAGTAAAAACCACGATTACTTTCACCACAGTTCATATTTTAGTCCATTTCTCCTCCCATCATTTTTCAGCTCATATTTTTAGCATTGGAAATACACTTCATGTCTGTACCTTGTTCGGTACTTTAAGCATTTTATCATAAAAATTTCCAAACATTCAAAAAAGGTTGAACATTCTTTGTAGCTAATACACCAAGACTTCCCACTCTAGATTGGGCCAGAGGGAAGGTGATGCAACTTTTATGATGGAAAATGCGAGTCTGTGGCATATTAGCAATAGAACTTGGTCAGTGCACAAAGTATGAAAAATGTAAATAAAAGGCCATGTTTAGTTTCACATAGAGTTACTATTTTGGGGGCTTCCTTGGTGGCTCAGTGATAAAGAACATGCCTGCCAATGCACGGAGTCTGAGCTAGATGCCTGGGTTGGGAAGACCCCCTGGAGAAGGGATTGGTAACCCACTCCAGTACTCTTGCTTGGAGTATTCCATCGGACAAAGGAGCCTGGTGCAAAAGAATCAGACATGAGCAAGGGACTGAGCACACGATATTTAGCCTATCTCCTCCACATCTTTTTTCAGCTCATATTTTTAAAATTTGAAATTATACATCATGTGCATTTTTTTCGTTTTTATTTGCTCTGTACTTTCCCCAGCACTTTATGATAGAACTTTCCAGGCATTCAAGGATGTTGAACAGGTTTTCTAGCTAATGCACAAAGACTGAAGCTAAGGAGAACTGCACAAGGACGGCTCCACTAAGGACAGCTAAGCAGGGCTGTGCTAAGGAGAGTGAGGAGACACCAGGTTTGCTGGCTTCTCTGCCTCATTCCACTCTAATGTACAACCATGAAGTGGTGGGGCCAAATGCCGTGATCTTAATTTCCTGAATGTTGAGCTCTGAAGCCAACTTTTTCACACTCCCCTCTTCCACTTTCATCAAGAGGCTCTTGAGTTCTTCTTCAGTTTCTGCTGCAAGGGTGGAGTCATCTCTATATCTGAGGATATTCATATTTCTTCTGCCAATCTTGATTCCAGCTTATGCTCCAACCTCGCCCAGCATTTCTCATGATGTCCTCGTACATATAAGTTAAATAAGCAGGGTGACAATATGCAACCTTGACATACTCCTTTTCCTGTTGGGAACCAATCTATTGTTCCTTGTCCAGTTCTGTTGCTTTCTGACCTGTATACAGGTTTCTCGAGAGGCAGATCATGTGGACTGGTTGTCCCATCTCTTTCAGAATTTTCCACAGTTTATTGTGATCCACACAGTCAAAGGCTTTGGCATAGTCAATAAAGCAGAAACAGATGTTTTCCTGGAACTCTCTTGCTTTTTCAAAGATCCAGCAGGATGTTGGCAATTTGATCTCTGATTCCTCTGCCTTTTCTAAAACCAGCTTGAACATCTGGAAGTTCATGGTTCACATATTGCTAAAGCCTAGCTTCGGAGAATTTTTGAGCATTACTTTGCTAGCCTGTGAGATGAGTGCAATTCGTGCTGGTAGTTTGAGCATTCTTTGGCATTGCCTTTCTTTGGGATTGGAATGAAAACTGACCTTTCCAGTCCAGTGGCCTCCTGCTGAGTTTTCCAAATTTGCTGGCATATTGAGTGCAGCACTTTCACAGCATCATCTTCCAGGATTTGAAACAGCTTCAACTGGAATTCCATCACCTCCACTAGCTTTGTTTGTAGTGATACTTTCTAAGGCCCACTTGCACTTCACATTCCAAGATGTCTGCCTCTAGGTGACTATTCACACCATTGTGATTATCTGGGTCATGAAGATCTTTTTGTACAGTTCTTCTGTGTATTCTTGCCACCTCTTCTTAATATCTTCTGCTTCTGTTAGGTCCCTACCATTTCTGTCCTTTATTGAGTCCATCTTTGCATGAAATATTCCCTTGGTATCTCTAATTTTCTTTAAGAGAAATCTAGTCTTTCCTATTCTATTTCCCCCCTATTTCTTTGCAATCATCACTGAAGAAAGCTTTCTTATCTCTCCTTGCTATTCTTTGGCACTCTGCATTCAGATGCTTATATCTTTCCTTTTCTCCTTTGGCTTTTCGCTTCTCTTCTTCTCCTAGCTATATGTAAGGCCTCCTCAGGCAGCCATTTTGCTTTTTTGCATTTCTTTTTCTTGGGGGTGGTCTTGATCCCTGTCTCCTGTACAACGTCTATGAACCTCTGTCCATAGATTCATCAGGCACTCTATCCAGATCTAGCCCCTTAAATAATATTTCTCACTTCCACTGCATAATTATAAGGGATTTGATTTAGGTAATACCTGAATGGTCTATTGATTTCCCCCAATTTCTTCAAGATCAAGGAATTCATGATCTGAGCCACAGTCAGCTCCTGGCCTTGTTTTTGCTGACTACATAGAGTGTCTCCATATTTGGCTACGAAGAATATAATCAGTCTCATTTTGGTATTGACCATCTGGTGATGTTCATGTGTAGAGTCTTCTCTGTTGGAAGGGGGTGTTTGCTATGACCAGTGCATTCTCTTGGCAAATTGTGTTAGCCTTTGCCCTGCTTCATTCTGTACTCCAAGGCCAAATTTGCCTGTTACTCCAAGTGTTTCTTGACTTCCTACTTTTGCATTCCAGTCCCCTATAATGAAAAGAAGATCTTCTCTGGGTATTAGTTTTAAAAGGTCTTGCAGGTCTTCATAGAACGGTTCAACTTCAGCTTCTTCAGCATTACTGTCAAGGCATAGGCTTGGATTACCATGATATTGAATGGTTTGCCTTAGAAGTGAACTGAGATCATTCTATTGTTTTTGAGATTGCATCCAAATACTGCTTTCATGTTACTCTCTCCACAAATCTCACCCTCTCCTCCCCTCTTGCCATGTCCCTCATTCTGTTCTTTATGTCTGTTTTCCATTGTTGCCCTGAAAATAAATACTTTGGTCCCATCTTTCTAAATTCCATATATATGTGTTAGTAAATGATATTTATCTTTCTCTTTCTGACTTACTTCTCTCTGTATAATAAGGTCTAGGTTCATCCACCTCAGTAGAACTGACTCAGATGCATTTCTATTTGGCTGAGTAACATTCCATTGTGGGTATGCCCCACACTTCTTTATCCATTCACGTATGATGCACATGTAGGTTGCTTCCATGTTCTAGCTATTGTAAACAGTGCTGCAGTGAACATTAGGGTACATGTGTGTTTTTCAACTTTTGTTTCCTCGGGGTATATGCCTAGAAGTAGGATCGCTGGTCTTTATGGTGGTTTTACTCCTAGTGTTTTAAGGGATCTCCGTACTGTGTTCCAAAGTGGCTGTATCAATTTTCATTCCCACTAACAGTGCAAGAGGGTTTCCTTTTCTCCGCATCCATTCCAACATTTAGTGTTGCAGACTTTTTGATGATGGCCTTTCTGATTGCTGTGAGGTAGTATCTCATTATGGTTTTGATGTGCATTTCTCTAATAATGAGTGATGCTGAGCATCTTCTCATGCGCTTGTTAGCTGTCTCTATGTCTTGTTTGGAGAAATGTTTCTTTAGGCCTTTTTCTCACTTTTTGCTTGGGTTGTTTTTTTTCTGGGATTGAGTTGTATGAGCTGCTTGTATATTTTGGAAATTAATCTTTTGTCATTTGTTTCATTTGCTATTATTTTCTCCCATTCTCAGGGTTGTCTTTTCACTTTGCTTATAGTTTCCTTTGCTATGCAAATCTTTTAAGTTTAATTAGGTCCCACTTTTTTACTTCTGTTTTTATTTCCATTACTCTAGGAAGTAGGTCATAGAGGACCTTGCTTTGATTTTTGTGGCCGAGTGTTCTGCCTGTTGTCCTCTAAGAGTTTAGTAGTTTCTGGTCTTACATTTAGGTCTTTAATACATTTTGAATTTATCTTTGTGTGTGCTGTAAGGAAGTGATCTAATTCTTTCTTTTACGTGTAGCTGTCCTATTTTACCAGCACCACTTATTGAAGAGGTTGTATTTGCCCCATATTCTTGCCTTCTTTGTCAAAAATAACGTACCCATAGGTGCATGGGCTTATTTCTGGGCTCTTTATCTTGTTCCATTGGTCTTTATTTTTGTTTTTGTTCCAGTACCATACTGTCTTGATGAGTGTAGGTTTGCAATATAATCTGAAGTCTGGAAAGTTGATTCCTCCATTTCTATTGTTCATTTTCCAGGCCACTTTGGTTATTTGGGATCTTCTGTTTCCCATATGAATAGTGGTATTTTTTCTTCTGGTTATGTTAGAAATACAATTGGTAATTTGATGAGGATCGCTTTGAATCTGTAGAGAGCTGGAATAGTAACATAGTTATTTTCATGATATTGATTCTTCCTACACAGGAATATGAAATATCTCTCCATCTGTTTGCATTGTCTTTGATTTCTTTCATCAGAACTGTACGCAGTTCTTTTGTCTGCTTCGGTAGGCTTATTCCTAGATATTTTATCTTTTGTTTCAGTGGTGAATGGGATTGATTCCATTTCTTTTTTTGATTTTTCATCGTTCAGTTCAGTTTAGTTGCTTAGTCATGTCTGACTATTTGCGACCCGATGAACCACAGCACACAATGTCTCGCTGTCCATCACCAACTCCTGGAGTCCGCCCAAACCAATGTCCATCAAGTCGATAATGTCATCTAACCATCTCATCCTCTCTGTCATCCCCTTCTCCTCCTGCCCTCAATCTTTCTCAGCATCAGGGTCTTTTCAAATGAATCAACTCTTTGCATCATGTGGCCAAAGTATTGGAGGTTCAGCTTCAACATTAATCCCTCCAGTGAACACCCAGGACTGATCTCCTTTAGGATGGACCAGTTGGATCTCCTTGCAGTCCAAGGGACTCTCAAGAGTTCTCCAACATCACAGTTCAAAGGCATCGATTCTTTGGCACTCAGCTTTCTTCACAGTTCAACTCTCACATCCATACATGACCGCTGGAAAAACCATGCCTTGACTAGACAGACCTTTGTTGACAAAGTAATGTCTCTGCTTTTGAATGTGCTATCTAGGTTGGTCATAACTTTCCTTCCAAGTAGTAAGCGTCTTTTAATTTCATGTCCGCAATCACCATCTGCAGTGATTTTGGAGCCCAGAAAAATACTGACACTGTTTCCACTGTTTCCCCACCTACATGCCATAAAGTGATGGGACTGGAAGCCATGATCTTTGTTTTCTGAATGTTGAGCTTTAAGCCAATGTTTTCACTCTCCTGTTTCATTGTCATCAAGAGGCTTGTTAGTTCTTCTTCACTTTCTGCCATAAGGGTAGTCTCATCTGCGTATCTGAGGTTTCTCCTGGCAATCTTGATTCCAGTTCTTCCTCCAGCCTAGCGCTTCTTGTGATGTACTCTGCATATAAGTTAAATAGGCAGGTGACAATATACAGGCTTGACGTACTCCTTTTCCTATTTGGAACCAGTCTGGTGCTCCATGAACAGTTCTAACTGTTACCTCCTGACCCGCATTCAGGTTTCTCAAGAGGCAGATATTTTATTTTTTGTTTCAAGGGTGAATGGGATTGATTACATTTCTTTTTCTGATTTTTCATTGTTAGTATATAGGAATGCAAGTGATTATTGTGTATTCATTTTGTATCCTGAGACTTTGCTCTAGTAATTTTCTGATAGTATCCTTAGGATTTTCTGTTTATAGTATCACCTCATCTACAAACAGAGAGAGCTCTACTTATTTTCCCATCTGGATTGCTTTGATTTCTCTTTCTTCTCTGGTTGCTCTATCTAGGACTATATGCAGAAAGGGTGTATAAACTCGAACCCAAAACAATAAAGTAAATGGCAACGGAATCATATTTATGAGTAATTACTTTAAGTGTAAATGGGTTGAACACCCCAACCAAAAGACAAAGACTGGCTGAATGGATACAAAAACAAGACCACTATGTATGTTGTCTACAAGAGACCAACCTCGAAACAGGGGACACATACAGACTGAAAGTGAAGGGCTGGGAAAGTTATTCCACGCAAATAAAGACCAAAAGAAAGCAAGAGTAGCAATACTCATATCAGATAAAATAGCCTTTAAAACAAAGGTGGTGAAAAGAGACAAAGAAGGACACTACATAATGATCAAAAGATCAATCTGAGAAGAAGATATAATAATTATAAATATACATACATCCAGCATAGGAGCACCACAATATGTCAGACAAATGCTAACAAGTATGAAAGGGGAAATAAACAATAACACAGTAATAGTGGGAGACTTTAATACCCCCACTCACACCTATGGATAGATCAACTAAACAGAAAATTAACAAGGAAACACAAACTTTGAATGAAACAATAGACCAGTTAGACCTAATTGATATCTATAGGACATTTCACCCAAAACAATGAATTTTACTTTTTTCTCAAGTGCACGAGGAACCTTCTCCAGGACGGATCACATCCTGGGCCATAAACTAGCCTTGGTAAATTCAAAAAAATGGAAATCACTCCAAGCATCTTTTCTGACCACAATGCAGTAAGATTAGATATCAATTACATGAGAAAAACTATTAAAAATTCCAACATATGGAGGCTGAACAACATGCTGCTGAATAACCAACAAATCACAGAAATAATAAAAAAAGAAATCAAAGTATGCATTAAAATGAATGAAAATGAACACACAACAACCCAAAATCTATGGGACACTGTACATCAGTGCTAGGGGTAGGCTCATAGCCATACAGGCTTACCTCCAGAAACAATAAAAAAAGTCAAATAAACAATCTAACTCTACACATAAAGCTACTAGAAAAGGAAGAACTGGAGAACCCCAGGGTTAGTAGAAGGAAAGAAATCTTAAAAATTAGGGCAGAAATAAATGCAAAAGAAAGAAAAGAGACCATAGCAAAAATCAACAAAGCCAAAAGCTGGTTCTTTGAGAAGATAAATAAAACTGACAAACCATTAGCCAGACTCATCAAGAAACAAAGAGATAAGAAATGAAAATGGAGAAATCACAATAGACAACCTAGAAATACAAAGGATCATAAGGGACTACTATCAGCAACTATATGCCAATAAAATGAGCAACTTGGAAGAAATTGACAAATTCTTAGAAAAGTGCAAATTTCCAAAACTGAACCAGGAAGAAATAGAAAATCTTAACAGACCCATCACAAGCACAGAAATTGAAACTGTAATCAGAAATCTTCCAGCAAACAAAAGTCCAGGATCAGATGGCTTCATAGTTGAATTCTGCCAAAACTTTAGAGAAGAGCTAACACCTATCCTACTCAAACTCTTCCAGAAAATTACAGAGGAAGGTAAACTTCCAAACTCATTCTATGAGGCCACCATCACCCTATTACCACAACCTGACAAAGATGCCACACAAAAAAGAAAACTACAGGCAAACATCACTGATTAACAAAGATCCAAAAGTCCTTAACAAAATTCTAGCAAACAGAATCCAACAACATATTAAAAACATGGCCAAGTGGGCTTTAACCCAAGGATGCAAGGATTCTTCTGTATCCACAAATCAATCAATGTAATACAGCACATTAACAAATGGGAAGATAAAAATCATATGATTATCTCAGTAGATGCAGAGAAAGTCTTTGACAAAATTCAACATCCATTTATGATAAAAACTCTCCAGAAAGCTGGAATAGAAGGAACATACCTCAACATAATAAAGGCTAAATATGACAAACCCACAGCAAACATTATCCTCAATGGTGAAAAATTGAAAGCATTTCCCCTAAATTCAGGAAGAAGACAAGTGTTCCCCCTGTCACCACTACTGTTCAACATAGTTTTGGAAGTTTTGGCCATCGTATCAGAGCAGAAAAAGAAATAAGAGGAATCCAGATAGGGATAGAAGAAGTAAAACTCTCATATTTGCAGATGACATAATCCTCCACATAGAAAACCCTAAAGACTCCACCAGAAAATTTAATTAGAGTTAAGCAATGAATATAGTAAAGTTGCAGGGTATAAAATTAATAGACAGAAATCCCCTGCATTCCTATACACTAACAATGAGAAAACAGAGAAATTAAGGAAACAATTCCATTCATCATTGCAATGAAAGGAATAAAATATTTAGGACTAAATCTGCCTAAAGAAACAAAAGCCCCATATATAGAAAACTATAAAACACTGCTGAAAGAAATCAAAGAGGGCACAAATAGATGGCGAAATATACCATGTTCATGGATTGAAAGAATTAATATAGTGAAAATGAGTATACTACCCAAAGTATAATCCACTGAATATACTACCCATTGAATCTATAGATTCAATGCAATCCCTATCAAATTCAGTTCAGTTCAGTCATTCAGTCCTGTCTGACTCTTTGTGACCCCATGAACTGCAGCACGCCAGGCCTCCCTGTCCATCACCGACTCACAGATTTCACTCAGACTCACGTCCTTCGAGTCACTGATGTCATCCAGCCATCTCAATTTCTGCCGTCCCCTTCTCTCCCTGCCCCCAACCCCTCCCAGCATCTGGGTCTTTTCCAATGAGTCAATTATTCACATGGGGTGGCCAAAGTCCTGGAGTTTCAGCTTCAGCATCATTTCTTCCAAAGAGATCCCAGGGCTGATCTCCTGAAGAATGGACTGTTTGGATCTTCTCGCAGTCCAAGGGACTCTCAAGAGTCTTCTCCAACACCACAGTTCAAAAGCATCAATTCTTTGGCACTCAGCTTTCTTCACAGTCCAACTCTCACATCCATACATGACCACTGGAAAAATCATAGCCTTGATTAGATGGACCTTGTTGGTAAAGTCATGTCTCTGCTTTTGAATATGCTATCTAGGTTGGTCATAACTTTCCTTCCAATGAGTAGCGTCTTTTAATTTCATGGCTGCAGTCACCATCTCCAGTGATTTTGGAGCCCAGGAAAAAAAAAAATCTGACACTGTTTTCACTGTTTTCCCATCTATTTTTCACAGAACTAGAACAAATAATTTCACAATTTGTATGGAAATACAAAAACCCTCACATAGCCAAAGCAATGTTGACAAAGAAGAATGCAACTGGAGGAATCAACCTGCATGACTTCAGGCTCTACTACAATGCCATAGTCATGAAAGTAGTATGGTAATGGCACAAAGACAGAAATATAGATCAATGGAACAAAATAGGAAGCCCAGAGATAAATCCACACCCCTATGGAGAGCTTATGCTTGACAGAGGAGGCAAGAATACACAAAGGAGAAAAATAATTTCTTTAACAAGTGGTGCTGAGAAAACTGATCAACCACTTGTAAAAGAATAAAATTAGAACACTTTATAACACCATACACAAAAATAAACTCAAAACAGATTAAAGATCTAAATGTAAGACCAGAAACTATAAAACTCCTAGAGGAAAGCAGGCAAGACACTCTCTGACACAAATCACAGCCGGATCCTCTATGATCCACCTCCCACAGTATTGGAAATGAAAGCAAAAATTTAAAAAATGGGACCTAATTAAACTTAAAAGCTTTTGCACAACAATGGAAACTATAAGCAAGGTGAAAAGGCAGGCTTCAGAATGGGAGGAAATAATAGCAAAGGAAGCAACTGACAAACACCTAATCTCAAAAATATACAAGCAACTCCTGCAGTTCAATTCCAGAAAAATAAATGGGCCCAATCAAAAAATGGGCCAAAGAACTGAACAGACATTTCTCCAGAGAAGACATACAAGTGGCTAACAAACACATGAAAAGATGCTCAACATCACTCATTATCAGAGAAATTCAAATCAAAACCACAATGAGGAACCATTTTATGATAGAGTGGCTGCTATCCAAAAGTCTACAAGCAATAAATGCTGGAGAGGGTGTGGAGAAAAGGGAACCCTCTTACACTGTTGGTGGGAATGCAAACTAGTACAACCACTATGGAGAACAGTGTGGAGATTCCTTAAAAAACTGGACATAGAACTGCCACACGACCCAGCCATCCCAGTACTGGGCATATACACCGAGGAAACTAGAACTGAAAGAGACACGTGTATCCCAATGTTCCTCGCAGCACTGATTATAATAGCCAGGACATGGAAGGAATCTCGATATCCATCGGCAGACGAATGGATAAGAAAGCTGTGGTCCATATATACAATGGAATATTACTCATCCATTAAAAAGAATATGTTTGAATCAGTTCTAATGACATGGATAAAACTGGAGCCTATTATAAAGAGTGAAGTAAACCAGAAAGAAAAACACCAATACAGTATACTAACACATATATATGGAATTTAGAAAGATGGTAATGATAACCCTATATGCAAGATAGAAAAAGAGACAGAGATGTATAGAACAGTCTTTTGGACTCTGTAGGAGAGGGCAAAGGTGGGATGATGTGGGAGAATGGCACTGAAACACGTATATTGTCATATGTGAAACGAATTACCAGTCAAGGTTTGATGCATGAGAGAGGATGCCTGGGGCTGGTGCACTGGGATGACCCAGAGGAACGTGATGGGAAGGGATGTGAGAAGGGGGTTCAGGATGGTAACATATGTACACCCATGGCAGATTCATGTCACTTTATGGAAAAAGCACTACAATATTGTAAAGTAATTAGCCTCCAATTAAAATAAATAAATTTATATTTTTTAAAATTTTTGAAAGAACAAAACTAACAAAAGCACAAACTAGAAATCAAAACTAAAGCAATCAAAATTAAATCAATAATAAAGGAATGAAAACAAAACTAACAAATATGGTGAGGGGAAAAAAGGAAAGTAAAATCACTGGAGATGGTGACTGCAGCCATGAAATTAAAAGACGCTACTCATTGGAAGGAAAGTTATGACCAACCTAGATAGCATATTCAAAAGCAGAGACATTACTTTACCAACAAGGTCCGTCTAGTCAAGGCTATGATTTATCAAGTGGTCATGTATGGATGTGAGAGTTGGACTGTGAAGAAAGCTGAGTGCCAAAGAATTGATGCTTTTGAATTGTGGTGTCAGAGAAGACCCCTGAGAGTCCCTTGGACTGCGAGAAGATGCAAACAGTCCATTCTTCAGGAGATCAGCCCTGGGATCTCTTTGGAAGGAATGATGCTAAAGCTGAAACTCCAGTACTTTGGCCACCTCATGCGAATAATTGACTCATTAGAAAAGACCCTGATTCTGGGAGGGGTTGGGGGCAGGGAGAGAAGGGGACGACAGAAAATGAGATGGCTGGATGACATCAGTGACTCGAAGGATGTGAGTCTGAGTGAAATCTGTGAGTCGGTGATGGACAGAGAGGCCTGGCGTGCTGCAGTTCATGGGGTCCCAAAGAGTCAGACAGGACTGAATGACTGAACTGACTGAACTGACTGAACAAAGAGTAGAAATGCAAAGCTAATAGTGGTAGCCAAAGGAGAGAAATATATTAAAGATTAACTGCAAGGGGGAAAGAACCATGGGAAAAGCAAAAGGAATAAATGTTAGAAAAAATAAATTGGTTTAAATTTTTAAAATTACAACTTGAAAAAAGAAGGAAAAAGCCCCAGAATTCAAATGTAAAAGGCACAGATTTATAGCAGCAACAAAAAGTGGGATTTTTTAAAAATTCAAAGGCTTAATTAGATTTCATAGTGCTAATAAAATTGACAGCTACAACAGAGGTGGGGGGGAATAACAGAAAAATGATTTTAATACAGAACATGTGAAAATATAAGAATAATAAGGGTATTTCTTGAGTGTCTGTTGTCAGCATCCTTTCCCTCTCTGGGAGCCACAGTCCACCTAAGATGCCCTCCAACACTGCCCTGGTCTTTGGACCTGCTGCAGGGCAACCTCAGACTCTAATCTGGCCCCACTCCTATGCGTTCTTGCCCCCAGCATCCACATATATCAGAACTAGTGCATTTTCTTTTGTGGGAGCTCTCAAAGTCCTTTTATATTCAATACCCGCAGACTCTATGCTCTATATTCCATAGACACAGAGTCTGCCTAGTTGATCATGTTGATTTAATGTGCAGCTTGTAGAGCTGGTGGGAAGGGTTTGGGTCTTCTTCCTTAGCCACACTGCCCCTGGGATTCACCTGTGGTTTTATCTGAACCTCTACATGTGGGTCATCCACTGGGGTTTTCTCCCGAGACTGCCCTGAAGGACTTGGGTCTGCCCAAGTGAGGGCCAGGTGTGGAGGTGGTGCATCTGCTTGGGTTGCAGGGGCTCTGGCAACACCGGGTGTGCAAGGGAGTTGGCAGCTAGAGGAGCAGGAAGTATAGTCCTCTAGAAGGGTGTGGCAACCCACTCTAGTAACTATTCTTGCCTGGAGAACCCCCCTGACAGAGAAGCCTGACAGGCCACAGTTCACAGGGTTTCAAAGGGTCAGACACTGCAGTGACCGCAGGTGCATAGACCCAAGACTTTTTTGCCTGCGGCAGCTCTGCCCCGGTGAGGGTTGAGCTTGAAGGTGGCACAGCTGTTTGAGTCATGGGGATCCTGATGGCACCAAGTGTGCAGGCACCAGACTGCCTCAGGTGCAGGATTTATGAGCCTATCAGAGTCTGGCTGGCCATCAGAAGGCCTCTTAGGCTAGTCTTTCTCCGTACCTCCCTTGTTTGGGGTCCTTTCCTGTTGTTCAGTGCATCGGGCACATAGAGGAACCCCCCCTTGCTGGGGTCCTATTCTATAGATCAGTGCCTCAGGCACTTAAATGGGCACCCTGGGTGGGTTCCTACTCTGTTGTTCCATACATTGGCTGCTTTGATTGGCCAGTCTCTATTGTTCAGCTGCAAATGCTGTCATGTGGAGACAGAGTGGCTACAGTGATGGCTCCGACGTCTATGCATGACTCAGCAGTACTGGCTTGCTTCCGAGGCTGCCTGGCTTTCCTCCACAGGCACTTCCACCACAGAATCCTTGCTCATGGGCCCTCCACCCCTCTCTTCACACTCAACAGCAGCCCTCCCCCTGAGATTGCTCCACAACCCTTAAACCAGCTGCCAGCTGCCCCACCTTCTAGGGAAGTTGCATCCCTGTCTGGGGTATGTGCGGCTGTAGGAAGGTCTGTCTGACTCTCATTACATTTAGGCTTCCACGGAACCACTGCTTCATTCTCAGCCTTAAATGTTTCTCCTCTGACCGCAACAATTGCCCCAATGTGGAGGTCACAACCCTGCTTTAGCTCCCCCACCCGCCAAGGGCAGGTCCAGTCCTGCTAACACTGCTGTTTCCCACACCTAGTTCCTTCATCCTACCAAGTTGTGCGAGGTTCTGTATATTTTTTTTCCCAGTGATCGGGTACTCCTGTCCGCTCTCCTGTGATATTCTGCAGGCACTTCTGTCCCTGAAGGTGTGTGTATTTCCTGGTGTATCTGTGGAGAGAGATGTATTCCATGTCTGCCTACTCATCCGTCATCTTCAGGGCTTCTTTTTATCCCACATTTCTTCTGTGTCCTGTTTCACCTGCATAGATGACCTGTCTTTCCCAGGCCCTTGTAGGGTTTTATTATTTTGGAGAAATAAATCCTTTCTTTGCAGAGCAGCCTCTAGCTCTTTCTATTAAAGGTTGTTCAGTTCTACACAAGGTACTTCTCCCTTCTCCTGGGGGTATAAATAATATGTATTTAGTTTATATTTCAGAGAAGGCAATGGCAACCCACTCCAGTACTCTTGTCTGGAGAATCCCATGGGTGGAGGAGCCTGGTAGGCTACAGTCCACGGGGTCACTAAGAGTCGGACACGACTGAGTGATTTCACTTTCACTTTTCACTTTCATGCACTGGAGAAGGAAATGGCAACCCACTCCAGTGTTCTTGCCTGGAGAGTCCCAGGGACAGAGGAGTCTGTTGGGCTGCCGTCTATGGGGTCGCACAGAGTCAGACTCGACTGATGCGACTTAGCAGCAGCAGCAGCAGCTTATATTTAACATTTTTCTTTTTGTTGAGGTGTAATTAACATGAGTATTATATTAGTTTTGGGTGTGCAATGTAAAGATTTAATATTTTACATATACTAAGAAATGATCATTCTAAATCTATATCAAATCTAACTCTACATAGTTACAGACTGTTTTTCTTGCAGTGAAAGCTATTAAGATCTACTCTTTTGCCTATTCAGATATAAGATACAGTATTACTATCATCACTAATCTTAATTTAGTATTTTGAGATCAGTGGATATTGTGAAAGGTTGACAATACATTATTTGTATAATCTTCCTGACATTTCTATGAGGCTGGTATTAATTATTCCCATTTTTAAGATTAGAAAATTTAGACATGTAAGTGCTAATGCAAGCCAAGGTAACTCTGATGATATGTGGTGAGCTGAGATTTGAACACCGATAGTGTAGCAACAGTGTGCACAATAGGTGTTGTGTACATAATAGGTGTTGGCAGTAAATCATCTAGTGCCCTTGAGAGAGATTTTCAATACCACAAATCTGGTTGTCTTCTTATTTGTCTCCTTTTCTCACGAAATTTTTCTTTCCATCTCTTCTCTTTTGACTTCCTGCTATTCAGTCAACAATATTTAATTACCATCTCAAGATCAGGGTCTTTTACAAGAGAAAAACTCAACTAGTCCTATTTGTGTTCGAGGTAATTCCTGGAGGCACAGACTCTACTACTACTACTACTAAGTCACTTCAGTCGAATTATTAATAAAAAATGAGTTTAAAACTGAAAGACCATGATATCTGTTCATTTTGTCTTCAAGGCTCATTTTTTTCTTATTGATTTGCAAAAATTCTTTATTAAAGAGACCCATTTTATTAAATGACCCATTATATTTTAAAAAACCCATTTTATAATAAGCATGATTCAGACATTGCTCCAAATTTTTGTCTGCTTTAAAATTTTTATATGTGCATGTGTATACAGAAGCATCCGTTTCTTTGGAGAGTATAAGAAATCGTCTCGATAGAACCTTAGTTTGCAGCAAGGAATCGAGTAAGAAACTACTGCACATTCTCACAGGTCTATGTTTGCTCATGTAATACATAATTAGTGGGAAAATAATTTTTTTGCCTATTCTCTACATTTTTTCCAATTTAACTGGTAATCTAATCAAGGCAATAAAAATTACAGCAGTGTTGATAGTAAAACCATTTTGGAACACTAACATTTTTCTATCAAAGGTTAACAAGTGCATTCCTTACAATACATTCACCCTATTCTTTTGCACACTCGACAAACAAAAATATGTACACAATAACACATGTACACAGATTTTACAGCAGTAGTGTACACCGTGGACTCAAGTTGGAAAGCATTCAAATACCTATGACCAGAAGGGTAGATACAGAAATTGTAGCACATTAATACTGTGGCATATAGTATATATGCCCTAAGACCCTGAAAGAGGGCCTTAGGTTTGTATCTGTACTTAATGTTTTACTTCTTGACCTGGGTGCTAATAAAATGGTCACAGTAAGTTTATCAAAATCGATCACACTTTACAGTTTAGACACAGACACTGTTTAAGTGTACCTTAAACTTAAATTTTTTCTTTAAAATCTTTTAAAACGTTATGTTCATACAATATAAAAATTAGTCTCCCAAATAATGGCATTGTAGGTAGAGGCATTGGGAACCTGATGAGACCCTTCAGTTCAATTCAGTTCAGTTCAGTCATTCAGTCGTATCCGACACTTTGCGATCCCATGAATCGCAGCATGCCAGGCCTCTCTGTCCATCACCAACTCCCGGAGTTCACTCAAACACGTCCATCAAGTCAGTGATGCCATCCAGCCATCTCAACCTCTGTCTTCCCCTTCTCTTTCTGCCCCCAATCCCTCCCAGCATCAGAATCTTTTCCAATGAGTCAACTCTTTGCATGAGGTGGCCAAAGAACTGGAGTTTCAGCTTTAGCATCAGTCCTTCCAAAGAACACCCAGGACTGATCCTTTAGAATGAACTGGTTGGACCTCTTTGCAGTCCAAGCACTCTCAAGAGTCTTCTCCAACACCACAGTTCAAAAGCATCAGTTCTTCAACCCTCAGACTTCTTCACACTCCAACCCTAGCATCCATACATGACCACTGGAAAAACCATAGCCTTGACTAGAGAGACCTTTGTTGGCAAGGTAATGTCTCTGCTTTTTAATATGCTATCTAGATTGGTCATAACTTTTCTTCCAAGGAGTAAGCATCTTTTAATTTCATGGCTGCAGTCACCATCTGCAGTGATTTTGGAGCCCCCCAAAATAAAGTCTGACACTGTTTCCACTGTTGCCCGTCTATTTGCCATAAAGTGATGAGACCAGATACCATGATATTCATTTTCTGAATGTTGAGCTTTAAGCTAACTTTTTCACTCTCTACTTTGACTTTCATCAAGAGACTTTTTAGTTCCTCTTCATTTTCTGCCATAAGGGTGGTGTCATCTGCATATCTGAGGTTATTGATATTTCTCCCAGCAATCTTGATTCCAGCTTGTGCTTCTTCCAACCCAGCGTGTTCCATGATATACTCTGCATATAAGTTAAACAAGCAGGGTGACAATATACAAGCTTGAGGTACGCCTTTTCCTATTTGAAACTGGTCTGTTGTCCCATGTCTAGTTCTGTTGCTTCCTGACCTGCATATAGGTTTCTCAAGAGGCAGGTCAGGTGGTCTGGCCTTCCCATCTCTTTCAGAATTTTGCACAGTTTACTGTGATCCACACAGTCAATGGCTTTTGTCAATAAAGCAGAAATAGATGTTTTTCTGGAACTCACTTGCTTTTTCAATAATCCAGTGAATGCTGGTAATTTGATCCTGGTTTCTCTGCCTTTCCTAAAACCAGCTTTAACGTCTGGAAGTCATGGTTCACATATTGCTGAAGCCTGGCTTGGAAAATTTTGAGCATTACTTTACTAGCGTGTGATATGAGGGCAATTGTGTGGTAGGATAGAGCTATTATGAGGGATATTTATTATGCTCTTATGAAATAGAGACCAGTGCAAGTTTAATGCATGAATCAGGACACTCAAAGCCAGTGCGCTGGGACAAACCAGAGAGGAGGAGTGGGGGTGGAGGTGGTAGGGGGCATTCAGAATGAGGGAACACATGTGCACCTGTGGCTGATTCATGTCAATGTATGGCAATAAAGAAAAAAAAAATCACAATATTTTAAATGAATTATCCTCAAATTAAAATAAATTACTTAATTTTACCAAAGATCATCTCAGAGAACCTACTAACCTGTTCCTCTGTATGAGAACATAGAGAGAAGACAGTCATTTATTAACTGAAAAAATAAAGGTCTTTACAGCAATGGTCCCCTGGTCATTGCAATGACCGAGCTGAACAGCAGGATATAAGGGGTGGGTGAGTGAGCTTTATCCATATTTACAGCCAGTCCTCATTGCTCACATTACTGCCTGAGCTCTGCCTCCTGTGAGATCAGCAGTGGCATTACATTATCATAGGAACTTGAACATGAACAGTTCTGTGAAATGCACACAGATGTTATCTGTATTACAAGCTCCTTTTGAGAATTGACAGCCTGATGATCTGAGGTGGATCTGAGCTGGTGATGCTAGCACTGTCCTCAGTGCTGCAAAAACTGATTACCATTAGTAGAAAGATCTGACTGCACAAAGTCATGGTATGTCAACTGTTTGCAGACTCCTATCAAATTCTATCACTGACAGGCAAGTAATAATTGAATTACATCTGGTGCAGGTTTTAAGTCAAAATCCGACACTTGTTTTAGTGCATTCATGGTCTGCCATTGTTTTCTTTACCACTTCCAGCGCTGCCTCTGTCCCACACTGCACTTGTGTTTGTCCCAGTTTTCATTAGCTCACAAGCTAACGCTACCCAAAATGAGTAAAAACTAAATGTCTCGGGAGAGCTTCTTTGAAAGGGGTGAAGACTCAATGATGAGAAAGCAGAGACTCTATGACTGTCAACAAAAGGCAAGTGGCATTAAAAAGAAAATACCAAGAATCCTACATGTTCATTACAACCGGGATTCTACTCTCCAAGCCCACTTTTTACATGTGATGACTGGTTTATCTCAAAGTCACGAAATCTTCAAAACTACTTCACCAGATGGAGATCAAGCACCTTGCATTAAAAGAACAAGTCTTCTGAGTTTTCCAAAAGAAAAAAAAAAGTGAGCACAAAGTATAGAAGCAACTGTTGAAGGCCGCCACTTCACTGAATGTGTCTGCACTGAGAGCCCCATTCTTACTGGCTAACTTCATGTCCTTTTCATTATAGGGGAGAGAAATGCAAAAGTAGGAAGTCAAGAAACACCTTGAGTAACAGGCAAATTTGGCCTTGAAATGTGAAATGAAGCAGGGCAAAGACTAATAGAGTTTTGCCAAGAAAATGCATTGGTCATAGCAAACACCCCCTTCCAACAACACAAGAGAAGACTCTACACATGGACATCACCAGATGGTCAACACTGAAATCAGATTAATTATATTCTTTGCATCCAAAGATGAAGAAGCTCTGTACAGTCAACAAACACAAGACCAGGAGATGACTGTGGCTCAGATCATGAACTCCTTATTACCAGATTCAGACTCAAATTGAAGAAAATAGGAAAAACCGCTAGACCATCCAGGCATGACCTAAATCAAATCCCTTATGATTATACAGTGGAAGCGTGAAATAGATTTCAGGACCTAGATCTGATAGAGTGCCTGATGAAATATGGAATGAGGTTAATGATATTGTACAGGAGACAGGGATCAAGACCATCCCCATGGAAAACAAAGGCAAAAAGCAAAATGGCTGTTTGGGGAGGCCTTAAAATAGCTGTGAAAAGAAGAGAAGCAAAAAGCAAAGCAGAAAAGGAAAGATATAAGCATCTGAATGCAGAGTTCCAAAGAATAGCCAGAAGAGATAAGAAAGCCTTATTCAGCAATCAATGCAAAGAAATAGAGGAAAACAACAGAATGGGAAAGACTAGAGATCTCTTCAAGAAAATTAGAGCTACCAAGGGAATACTTCATGCAAAGATGAGCTCTATAAAGGATATAAATGGTATGGACCTAACAGAAGAAGAAGATATTAAGAAGAGGTGGCAAGAATACACAGAAGAACTATACAAAAAATATCTTCACGACCCAGATAATCATGATCATGTGATCACTAATCTAGAGCCAGAATCTTGGAAGTGAAGTCAAGTGGGCCTCAGAAAGCATCACTATGAACAAAGCTAGTGGAGGTGATGGAATTCCAATGGCGGTGTTTCAAATCCTGAGAGATGATACTGTGAAAGTGCTGCACTCAATATGCCAGCAAATTTGGAAAACTCAGCAGTGGTCACAGGACTGGCAAAGACCAGTTTTCATTCCAATCCCAAAAGAAAGGCAATGCCAAAGAATGCTCAAACTACCGCACAATTGCACTCATCTCGCATGCTAGTAAGGTAATGCTCAAAATTCTCCAAGCCAGGCTTCAGCAATACGTGAACTGTGAACTCCATGATATTCAAGCTGGTTTTATAAAAGGCAGAGGAACCAGAGATCAAATTGCCAACATCCGCTGGCTCATGGAAAAAGCAAGAGAGTTCCAGAAAAACATCTATTTCTTCTTTATTGACTATGCCAAAGCCTTTGATTGTGTGGATCACAATAAATGTGGAAAATTCTTCAAGAGATGGGAATACCAGACCACCTAATCTGCCTCTTGAGAAATCTGTATGCAAGTCAGGAAGCAACAGTTAGAACTGGAGCAACAGACTGTTTTCAATTGGAAAATGAGTACATCAAGGCTGTATATTGTCACCCTGCTTATTTAACTTATATGCAAAGTACATCATGAGAAACGCTGGACTGGAAGAAACACAAGCCAGAATCAAGATTGCTGGGAGAAGTATCAATAACCTCAGATATGCAGATGATGCCACCCTTCAGGCAGAAAGTGAAGAGGATATAAAAAGCCTCTTGATGAAAGTGAAAGAGCAGAGAGGAAAAAGTTGGCTTAAATCTCAACATTCAGAAAACGAAGATCATGGCATCCGGTCCCATCACTTCATGGGAAATAGATGGGGAAACGGTAGAAACTAGTACAGTCTCTAACACCATACACAAAAATAGTCTCAAAATGGATAAAAGATCTAAACGTAAGACCAGAAACTGTAAAACTCCTAGAGGAGAATATAGACAAAACACTCTCTGACACAAATCACAGCAGGATCCTCTCTGACCCACCTCCCAGCATATTGGAAATAAAAGCAAAATAAACAAATGGGACCTAAATAAAATTAAAAGCTTCTGCACAACAAGGGAAACTATAAGCAAAGGGAAATGGCATCATTGAGAATGGGAGAAAATAATAGCAAATGAAGCAACTGACAAAGAACTAATCTCAAAAATATACAAGCAATTTCTGCAGCTCAATTCCAGAAAAATAAACGACCCAATCCAACCAGTCCATTCTAAAGGAGATCAGATCTGGGTGTTCCTTGGAAGGAATGATGCTAAAGCTGAAACTCCACTCGATGGATGTGAGTTTGAGTGAACTCAGGGAGTTGATGATGGACAGAGAGGCCTGGTGTGCTGCGATTCATGGGGTCACAAACTGTTGGGCAAGACTGAGTGACTGAACTGAATCAAAAAATGGGCCAAAGAACAAAACAGACATTTCTCCAAAGAAGACATACAGATGGCTAAAAACACGTCAAAATATGCTCAGTGTCACTCATTATCAGAGAAATGCAAATCAAAACTGCAATGAGGTGCCATTTCACACCAGTCAGAATGGCTGCTATCCAAATGTCTACAAGCAATAAATGCTGGAGAGGGTGTGGAGAAAAGGGAACCCTCTTACACTGTTGGGAATGCAAACTAGTACAACCACTATGGAGAACAGTGTGGAGATTCCTTAAAAAAAACTGGAAATAGAACTGCCATATGACCCAGCAATCCCACTGCTGGGCATACACAGCAAGGAAACCAGAATTGAAAGAGACACGTGTACCCCAATGTTCCTTGCAGCACTGTTTATAATAGCCAGGACATGGAAGCAACCTAGATGTCCGTCAGCAGATGAATGGATAAGAAAGCTGTGATACCTATACACAATGGAGTAATATTCAGCCATTAAAAAGAATACATTTAATCAGTTCTAATGTCGTGGATGAAACTGGAGCCTATTATACAGAGTGAAGTAAGCCAGAAAGCAAAACACTAATACAGTATACTAACGCATATATATAGAATTTAGAAAGATGGTAACAATAACCCTGTATGTGAGACAGCAAAAGAGACACAGATGTATAGAACAGTCTTTTGGCCTCTGTGGGAGTGGGTGATGGTGGGATGAAGCGGGAGAATGGCATTGAAATATGTATAATATCATATGTGAAAAGAACGGCCAGTCCAGGATCAATGCATGATACAGGATGCTCGGGGCTGGTGCACTGGGTTGACCCAGAGGGATAGTATGGGGAGGAAGGTGGGAGGTGCGTTCAGGATGGGAGCCACGTGTACACCCATGGCAGATTCAAGTTGATGTATGGCAAAACCAATACAGTGCTTAAAGTAATTACTCCCAATTAAAATAAATAAATTTATATTAAAAATAAAATTTAAATCAAAGAAAAAACGCCCCCCCCAAAAGCCCAAGCAACCGTTTATCTTTTACCAATTAATAATAAGGAAAAATCTTTCCTTTTATGTTACCTTCATTTATTTATTTATTTATTCATTTTACTTTGCCATATATTGACATGAATTTGCCGCAGGTGTACAAGAGTTCCCAATCCTGAACCCCCCTCCCACCTCTCTCCCCATATTGCCTCTCTGGGTCATCCCAGTGCACCTGCCCCAAGCATCCTGTATCCTGCATCGAACCTAGACTGGCGACTTGTTTCTTATATGACAGTATACATGTTTCAATGCCATTCTCCTAAATCAAACCCCCTCTCCCTCTCCCACAGAGTCCAAATGTCTGTTGTATACATCTGTGTCTCTCTTGCTGTCTCGCATGCAGGGTTTTCATTACCATCTTTCTAAGTTCCATATATATGTGTTAGTATACTGCATTGGTGTTTTTCTCTCTGGCTCACTTCACTCTGTATAATCAGCTCCAGTTTCATTAATACCATCTTACTCTGTGTAAATAACTCCTTTTAACATTTCTTACAGACCAGAAATCTGTTGAGAATAAATTACAAAATTTTGTTCATATGAGAATGTCTGCTTCTCCTTTATTGAGGAAAGATTATTTTCCTGGACATTGAAGCAAAGTTCAGTAGTTTTTTTTTTAAAGAGAACGTTTTATTTATTGACATGTTGTACATGTAGCATGAATTTACCAGTTAAATTATATAATTCATTTATCTGTTATTTCTTCATGAGTTGCATAGCAATAACCATGCCATCATCATAAAATATTTTCATCATTCCAAATGGAATACTGTACAGTTGTCAGACTTTTTCATTTACCCCTTCACCTGGGCCCTGCCATCCACTCCTCTATTTTCTGTCTAGTGAGGTACCTAATCTGGGACAATTTCATTCATATCAATGGAATAACACGATATGCAACCTTTCGTATCTGGGTTCTATTAATTAACATAATCATTTCAGAATTGTAGCATGTTATATTGTGTCTCAGAATTCCTTTATTTGATGTCTGAATAATAGTGCATAGCAGGCTTTACTTATTTGATCAACAGGTGATGGACATTTGAGTCATTTCAATTGTTTTTTCTCTTTTTAATTTATTTCTTGTTAAACTTTATTTATAATTTAATAATTTTATTGTATTTACTTTAACAGCTTTTATATAAAATGTAGATAGAATTTTAAGTAATAGCTTTACAGAAATTTGAAGTTCTCTGTTAAACCTCAAAATGAATCAGCCATGTGTATATATGTATATATAGGTATGTATATATATGTATGTATATATGTATATATATGTATGTACATATATATCCCCACTCTCTTGAACTTCACTCTCATCTCCCTGCCCATCCCACCCCTCTAGGTTGATACAGAGCCACTCTTTGAGTTTCCTGAGGCATTCAGCAAATTCCAATTGCTCCCTGTTTTACATATGGTCATGTAAGTTTCCCTGTAACTCTCTCCATACTTCTCACTCTCTCCTTCCCTCACCTCACGTCTTTTATTCTCTTCTCTATGTCTCTTTTTCATTTTCAGCCCTGCAAATAAATTCTTCAGTACCATCTTTCTAGATGCTGCATATATGCTGCTAAGTCACTTCAGTCATGTTCAACCCTGTGCAAACCCAGATGGCAGCCCACTCAGCTCCCCTATCCCTGGGATTCTCAAGGCAAGTACACTGGAGTGGGTTGCCATTTCGTTCTCCAGTGTATGAGAATGAAAACTGAAAGTGAAGTCGCTCAGTCCTGTCTGACTCTTAGTGACCCCATGGACTGTAGCCCACCAGGCTCCTCCATCCATGGGATTTTCCAGGCAAGAATACTGGAGTGGGGTGCCATTACCTTCTGCATGCATATATGCATTAGTACACAACACATATCTTTAGTTTTCTGACTTACTTCACTGTGTATAATAGGCTCTAGATTCATCCACCTCATTAGAACTGACTCAAATGTGTTCTTTTTTATGACTGAGTAATACTCCATTTAAAACTGACCTTTTTCAGTCCAATGGTCAGTTTTCAGTCCAATCCCAGAAAAGGGCAATGCCAAAGCATATTCAAACCACTGCACAACTGCACTCATCTCACACACTAGCAAAGTAATGTTCAAAATTCTCCAAACAAGGCTTCAAAAGTACATGAACTGGGAACTCCAAGATGTTCAAACTCGATTTAGAAAAGGCAGAGGAATCAGACATTAAATTCCCAACATTTGTTAGATCATAAAACAAGCAAGGGAACTCCAGGAAACCATCTACTTCTGCTGCATTGATTTTGCCAGTGCCTTTGACTGTGTAGATCTCTGCAAACTGTGGGAAATTCTTCAAGAGATGGGGAATGCCAGGCCAACATACTGCCTTTTGAGAAATCTGTATGTAGGTCAAGAAACAGCTGTTATAATAGGACATGGAAGGACAGTCTGGGTCCAAATCGGGAAAGGAGTATATCAAAGCTGTATACTGTCACCCTGATTATTTAACTTATAGGCAGAATACATCATGCAAAATGCTGGGCTAGATGAAACACAAGGTGCAATTAAGACTGTGAGGAGAAATATCAACAACCTGAGATACTCAGAGGATGCCACCCTTATGGAAGAAAGGGAATAGGAGCTAAAGAGCCTCTTGATGGAAGTTAAAGAGACTGAAAAAGTCGGCTTAAAACTCAACATTTAAAAAGCTCAGATCATGGCATCCAGTCCCATCACTCTTCATGGGAAATAGGTGGGGAAACAAAGGAAACAGTCACAGACTTTATTTGGGGGTGCTCCCAATATCACTGCAGATGGTGACTGCAGCCATGCTATTAAAAGACTCCTGCTCCTTGGAAGAAAAGCGATGACCAACCTATTCTCCATTGTCCAGGCAAGAAGACTTGAGTGGCTTGCATTGCTTCTCCAAGATCTGGATACCTACCAGCAGGAGACGTAGATAGACATTTCCCCAAAGAAGACATACAGATGGCCAACAGGCCACATGAAAAGATGCTCAACATCACCAATAAAAGGGAATGCAAATCGAAACCACACTGGGGTATCACGTCACACCAGGCAGAATGGCTGTTATTAAAAAGTCTGCAGATAATAAATGCCGGAGAAGGGGTGATAAACAGAACCTTCTACACTGTTGGTGGGAATGTATGTTGGTGCATTTATGACAGAAAACATTGTGGAGGATCCTTTAAAACCTGAAAACAGTTACCATTTGGTCCAGCAATCACATTCCTGGGCATATATCCAGAGAAGAACATGATTCAAAAAGATACATGCAGCCCAAAGGTTCACAGCATTATTTAGAATAGCCAAGACATGGACGCAACTTAGATGTCCATCAGCAGATGAATGGATAAAGAAGATGTATGACATAGCCCCTAGCCTGGGCCACGGTCACCACTCCAAGAGTATCCTCAGCTGAGGTCAGGGTCTGGAGATCACAGTTCTGGCCAGGGGGCAGGCTCGACGCTCCTGAGAGCACAGGAACTCTGATGCCCACCTGGCACCCTTACCTTCATCCCTTGTATTATATTTGGGAATGTCTTTCTCAAATCTTGCATGTCTTCTGGGACCCAACCTGCTTGCAACATGAAAATGCAACACTGGGGTCATCAAGGCGGTTCTAGTGGAAACCAAGGCAAGCGATTACAAAGCTGCAAAAAGGATTCCACGTTTGAGATTTCAGCAAGATAACCTCAAATGTACTGCTTTTCCCAAAGGCAGAATGAAATTTCTGCTCCTTTGCTATGATATCACTTGCATGATTATGCAATAAATGCCTTTCTAGCTTCATAAGGCACATTTTAAGGGGAGAAACTAAAACAGTGAGCGCACGTTCAGTCAATAAGTCATGTTCCACTCTTTGCGACCTTATGGATGATGCCTGCCAGGCTCCTCTGTCCATGAGATTCTCCAGGCAAGAATACGGAGTGGTTTGCCATTGTCTTCTCTAAGCAAACTTACTGACCCAGGGATTGAAACTGCTTCTCCTTCAGGCAGATTCTTTACCACTGGGCCGCCTGGGAAGCCAAAAAATCCAGTAGATACTTGTAAGAGATTCTTAGATGGGACTTTCCTTGTGGTCCACTGGTTAAGACTCCATGCTGCCAATGCAGGGGGCACAGCTTTGATCACTGCTCAGGGGAACTCAAGGGCATGGCAACCCACTCCTGTATTCCTGCCTGGAGAATCCCATGGACAGAAGAGGCTGGCAGGCTACAGTCCATGAGATCACAAAGAGTCGAACAGGACTGAAGTGACTTAACTCACGGTTAAACATACGGGATCACAAACAGGTGGACACCGTTGAAGTGTCTTAGCACCCACAGGGTAACTAAGATCACACATGCTCTGCAGCACAACGAAAAGATAAAAAATAAAGGTAATTTCCCCTGCCAAAAAATGTGTAACAAGGGATTAAAAAAAGAAAGAAAAGGGTTGTTAGGGAAGGCATGGTGAACTTGAATTTCTAACATGCTCTCTGTATAATGCTGAGTCTGTTGGTTCATTTGACAGCACATTGTTAGAACCAGGGAAGAAATGACAGTGAGGAGAATCCATATACCATAGGACAATCCAAATACCTTTATACCACAATAAAGTTTATCTCTGGGTTGAGAAGATCCCCTGGTGAAAGAAGAAGGGGAGAAGCAAATGGCAACCCCACTCCACTAGTCTTGCTTGGAGAATCCCATGGACGGAGGAGTCTGGTGGGCTATGGTCCATGGGTCACAAAGATTGCTACTTAGCACAGTCACACAAAGAATATCCCATTTCCTCCTTCTCACTCCCAGTACAGTCACAGTCATACACACACGCACGCACGCACGCGTGCACACACACACACACAGACACACACACACACACAAAAGGGACTTGTCATCTATCTTTAAAGCTGATAGTTCAAGGCCTTCACAGGAAGCAGGACACTGAAAAGGAAGCCTCTGCTTCTTTGGTGTTCGAGGGTTACTGCTTTGGATGCTGGAAATTCCTTCATTGGCCACTGGCCAAACATTTCTTTCAACTGAGTCTATGTGACCCCCCCCTTCAAGGAATGGAGCCGTAATTGACCAGCAGTAGAAAACAAGAAATGACCTAGGTCTGCTGTCTGAAAGGTGGTGGAATTTTTACTACAACGGAGAGACTTCTTCTGGGCACACATAGCATGTTTCTAAAAGTTGCATAGGTTATCATTTCTTACTTCTGCACAATTAGACTTGTAGAAAGCCTGCAGGAACTATTGTGTGATTGGCTTTCGAAACAATATAGTTGCTTACATTTTAGAATTATTTTAGATGGTTACTTACCTAGTGGTCCAGTGGTTCAGACACTGTGTGTCCACTTCAGGCGGCCTGGATTCCCTGGCAGAGAAGGTAAGATCTCCAGGGGGCAAGGATTCCCCAAAAAAGTGAGATCTCCAGGAAACTAAGAACCCTCATGCCCTGTGGCATGTGGCTGTCTCTTTTTCTAAATAAAGCTTTATTGGTACCATACCTCATCCATTCATTTACCTTCTGCCAGTGGCTACTCTGGGGCTCCCAGCGCAGTGGTGGGTGATTGCCATAGAGACCGTGCAGCTCACAAAGGCTAAAATATTTACTTTCCGGCCCCTTCAGAACAGGACTTCCCTTGTGGCTCAGCTGGTAAAGAATCTGCCTGCAGTGCAGGAGATATGGGTTCAATCCCTAGGTTAGGAAGATCCCCTGGAGAAGGGAAAGGCTACTCACTCCAGTATTCTTGGGGTTTCCTGGTGGCTCAGCTGGTAAAGCTGAGAGCAGGAGACCTGGATCTGCTCCCTGGGTTGGGGAGATCCCCTGGAGAATGGAAAGGCTACT
Source organism: Capra hircus (assembly GCF_001704415.2). NCBI lineage: Eukaryota > Metazoa > Chordata > Mammalia > Artiodactyla > Bovidae > Capra > Capra hircus. Next base: position 44,277 of record NW_017190152.1, read on the forward strand.
CACTCCAGTATTCTGGCCTAGAGAACTCTGCATTGTATAGTCCATGGGGTTGCAAAGAACTGGACACCAGTGAGCACCTTTCACTTTCACTTTTAGGAAAGCCATAACTTAGATGTGGCTCTTCTATTTTCAAGCTTGAAGAGTTGTTTTCTTTTTAAAGTCCACTCAGTATACTACCAATGATACTACTATAATTTTGAAACTTTTGTGTATATAGAATTCAGCATGATTTTCAATGTTTAATGCAGTTCCTCTAAATTAAAGCAGTTTAGCTTTCCCGGTGGCTAACTTGGTAAAGAATCCACCTGAAATGAAGGAGTCCTGGTTTTAATCCCTGTGTCTGGAAGATCCCCTGGAGACAGGCACAGCAACACACGCCAGTGTTTTTGCCTGGACAATCCCATGGACTGAGAAACCTGGCAGGCTAGAGTCCAAAGGGTCGCAAAGACTGGAATATGAATAAGGGACTAACACACTTTAAGAAAATCTGAAAACTTGAACTTTTTTTTTTTTTCCTCAACAGAGTTACTCTTGAAAGCTAACATATAAAGTGAAACATCTAACCCTACATTGCTGATATAAGTACAAATGGAGCGGACCTGAAGGTATAAACCGTGTGTGTGTGTGTGTGTGTGTGTGTGTGTGTGTGTGTGTGTGTGTCTGCGTGTCCAGTTTGGCAAAAGAGTTTCCCTTTTCTTCAATGGTTTCTTGATTCCAAGCAAAAGTCCTAGCTCTGTGTGATTTCCCTGGTGGAGGAGGGCCACAGAAAAGCAGTATTTTCATGCTAATTATGGCAAGGTCACTGTTTATGAACTGGCAAGGGATCAAAATGAAGGATGTCAGAGACTCAGACTGCTCGGACCTGGCAAAGAGCACTTGTTTTCTGGGGGAGATGGGGGTAAGATGAAACAGCACTGTTGAGGACTCCGGGTTCTGGAGAATTAACCAACCCCACCCGGGGAAGGCATGCTGAACTGAGGGGGCACTCATTGGTGTGCGAGTGAGACCGCCCGGCCCACCCGTGGGGACCCCTTCTTGGGAGGTGAGGGCACATGCCCTGGGACTCCTCCGTGCGTGATTCAGGGCCCACGCATACTGCGCTGGTGGAGACCCATCTGGGAGCAGTTGGACACACAGCCCGTGTGTACGGCTTCCTCCGTTTGTGGGTGAGGGGGCCCAACCCCCAAGTAGAGACCCGTCTGTGCATTTTTTCAGGGCGCGCCTACATGCGCATTTGAGGGCCCCGCGGGTGGGCCTCCATGCTTAGGTTGACAGAGTGCGGGCTGCCACATGTGACTCCTTCGTGGGAATTGGGGGCGGTAGGCCCGTCGTAGGTCTGGACAACTGCCGGTGCAGCTGAGGATGCCAGGCCCACGAGTAGGGACCCATCTGTGCGTTTCCAAGGGGTCGAGTCCATGGGTCAGGACCTCTCCATGCTCAATTGAGGGCCAATGGCCCGAGAGTGGAGTCCGCTCCATGTGCGGTTGAGGGCGCCCAGCCCGCAGGGGGGACCACTGCGTGAGCGGTTGAAGGCACCAGTCCATAGGTAGGAACCCCTCCGTGCCCAGTAGAGGGCTCATGGCCTGCGAGTGAGGACCTCACTGTGCCCAGTAGAGAGCATGCGGTCCTCGAGTGTTGACTACCTTCATGAGAGTTGAGGGTGAACAGCCTTGTGGTGAGGACCACTCCATGCGTGGTTGAGGGTGCACAGCCCACAGGTGGGGAACCCTTGGTGTGCAGTTGAGGGCAGCATACAGCCTTGAGGACCCATTCGTGTGCAGTTGATGGTTCTTGTCCCATGAGTGGGAATCCCTCTCTGTGGGCATAAGGGAGCACTGCCTGCAAGTGGAAACCACTGTGCAAGCGGTCGAGTGCACACAGCCCTGTGGTGGGGACCACTGCATGTGCGGTTGAAGGCACACGGCCTGTGGGTGGGAAGTCTTCCGTGTGCAGGTGATGACGTCTGGCCCAGAGTTGGGGCCCATCTGTGCGTTTTCCAGGGTGCAGTCAGGATCCCTCCATGCCCAGTGGAGGCCCGCAGCCCTCGAGTGGGGATACCTCCATTGTGCTTGTGCACTGCCCAGTGGGGGCGCCTCTGTCCATGGTTAAGGACGCACAGCCCAGTGGTGGGGATCACTGCTGAGTGCAGTTGAGGACGCCTGGCGCTGGAGCAGGGAGCCTTCAAGGCATTTTTCAGGACACGCACCTTGAGACAGGACTCATCTGTGTGCCCTTGAGGGCACCCACCAAGAATTGGGACCTCTCCGTTCGCGGTTGAGGACACATGGCCCGTGGGTGGGAACCCCTCCATTCCCAGCTGAGTGTATGGGGCCCAAGTGTGGGGACCCCTTCTTGGGAGTTGAGGGAACACGGCCCTCAACTGGGGAACCCTTCATGTGCAGGCAAGGACACCTGTCCCAGGAGTAGTGTGCATGGTTTAGATCACATACCGCGGATGGGGACCATTCCAGGCATGGTTGAGCGAGCCTGGTCTCTGGGACTGGGGGACCCTCCATATGCGGGTGAGGATGCCAGGCCCACGAATGGGGTACCCATGTACCAGTAGGGGTGCCTAGCAAGCAGTGGTGTGTGTTTAGGGCCTGTGGCCCATGAATGGGGACCACTACGTGTGCAAAGGAGGATGCCCTCCCCTAGAAGTAGGTACTGGTTGTGCATGGTTGAGAGCACCTGGCTGGGCACTGGGAGGACTGATGCAGAGATGGCTTCCCAGGGACACAATGGGAGGACTAGTGGAATCTGCAGTACAACATGGGTAAAAGTTGCTACCGGGGACTTCTCTTTTATAACACTTTGATGTATTTGTTACTGCTCTTACTAGGGAAACTTTAGGCAGTGCTGTGAAGGAAAACCCAGAAAATACAAGGGTTCCATGATTGTTCCACTAGTGAGAGACTAATACTTAAGATGATCAGGCCCAGGAGCACACACATGCATTTGTTTCAAAACCGGCAGGATTAGGTAGAAAACTTCATGTATATGATAAAATTTTTATTTCCTTGTTTAGATATATATATCTAACTTTGGGTTTTCTATCACAGGTGTGCAAACTTGCAGTCTCTAGGCTATATCCAGCCTGCTTTTCTGTGTACAGCCCAGGAGTTATGAACGTTTTTACATTTTCTAGTGTGTTTTTGAAATCTACAGGGGCTTCCCTAGTGGCTCAGATGTTAAAATATCTGCCTACAATGTGGGAGACCCAGATTCGATTCTTGGGTGGGGAAGGTCCCCTGGAGAAGGAAATGGCTGTCTATGTGTGGGTGTGTTTCTGAGTGTGGGCATGTGTTTCTCTTTGTGGAAGGGGTCTGTGTGGGGGTGTATGTCTGAGTGTGGGTGTGTGTCTCTCTTTGTGGAAGGGGTCTGTGTGTGGGTGTGTGTCTCTCTTTGTGGGAGCTGTCTAAATGTGGATGTGTTTCTGTGTGTGGGAAGGGATATGTCTTTGGGGGTTCTGTGGGTGTGGGTATCTCTCTGGAGGGGCGTGTCTGCATGGGTGTGTGTGTTGTGTCTGCTTGTGGGATCTGTGTCTCTTGTGGGGGGCCGTGGCCCGAGTGTCTCTCTGTGCGTGCCTCTGTGTGTAGGTCTGCGTGTCTGTGTCCATGTGTGTGTTTCCAGTGGGCGGAATGTACAGAGCATTCACCACTGTCTAGCTCCAGAATGTTCCTGTCACCCCAGAAGGATACCCCTTACCCATGAAGAATGCGCTGTTTAGTGGCCCTCTCCCCAGGCCATGACAACCCAATCTCCATGATTTGATCCATGCATGTCATGGCCATCTGTGCCATAGACGGAGCAGACTGTGGCAGGTGAGCCTGGTGGCTTTCCGTCAGGTTTGATGTGAGCCCCCTTTGGGATTGCAGCCTCATGACAGTGGCTAAGACCATCTCGAGGTCTGTTGTAGGGAAGGGACTCAGTGACGGGGCAGACAGTGACGGGGCCGAAGCCTGGCAGGGTTCTGATTCTTGATGCTGAGCGCCAGTGTGCTCATGTGATTTGGAAGATGTCTGTAACACAGACAGCTCTGGCTTCTGATTTCTTCTGAGAGGAATATGCCCATAAATTTCCTGTACCAGTTTTCATCTTGAGGACTCGTGTATTAAGTCTTTCAGCAGGATGTAAATTTTCCCAAGAGCATTCCCAAGGTCCCAGTCTTTCTATTCCATGGACCACGTGTCTCTTCTGCCCTCAGGGAGCTTCTCACCTGGGGTGTTGCTGTCCATGGGGTCGACCTGTATCCCGTTGCTGCTTTGACTCTGGGTGTTATTTGCTGTTTCTCTATAGTGTGAAGTGATGTGGTAGACATTGCCCAAGATGGAAGACAAGGAGCATACTTTTGTACAAACTACAGGGACATCCATCCCCAGCATGTGATGTGTTGATAATCAGCAGTTGCCTTGCCTCTCTGGAGGTGTTCCCCATGAAGGCCTGGTGGGGGTGCCCACAGTCAGAAGGAAGCATTAGGCCTCAGAGATTAACAGTGTTCTATCACATTAAGCAATGAGAAAGAACAGGTTAAAAACAAGTGCAGGAGCTTCCCTGGTGGCTCAGACAGTAAATAATCTGTTTGTGATACAGGAGACCCATGTTCAATCCCTGCGTCAGGAAGATTCCCTGGAGGAGGTCATGCCAACCCACTCCATTATTCTTACCTGGAGAATTCTGTGGACAGAAAAGCCTGCTGGGCTACAGCCCATGGGGTCCCAAAGAGTGAAAACTGAGGAGCTAATTATTTCTTACAGTGTTCTCCCACTCAGCCACGAGAAGGAATAGATTATCAATAGACTTAAAAAAAATTTTTTTTCAATAGACTGTTGATAATACTGTCTGAGCCACGAGGGTCAAATCGTGGTTCACACAGAGCTAACTAGTGGCTCAGATGCTAAAAAACCTGCATGCAATATAGGAGACCCAAGTTTGATCCCTGGGTCGAGAAGAATCCCCTGGAGAAGAAAATGGCAACCTGCTCCAGTGTTCCTGCCTGGAGATTCCTATGGACAGAAGAGCTGGGTGTGCTATTACAGTCCCTGGGGTCACAAAGAGTCAGACACAACTGAGTGACGCATAAGGTGGGTAATACCCAAAGGCGTGGATAGGTCTCAAGGGGCTTCTGCAGTTAAAAAAATAAATAAATAAAGTCACACTCCAAGGAAAAAATCCTGGGTGAGATACCATTTATATCTCAGTCCAGGGAAGGGATGGTGGGCCAGTAACATGGCCCAAGGGAGGCCCTGATGGTGTTGGAACACACTTTGGCTCTTGACTGAGGTGGTGGTTACATGGATCGGCCCTTGAGATCAAACACTGTAACTCTGCATACACAGCTGTGTCTGGACCCATTCACCTTCCAAGTCCAGCCCAGTGCTGCAGGGCCATGACATGCAACCAGTGAGTGACGGATTCAAGGTAGAGCCTTCCTGTAACACCTCTGCACCTTCCTGGGATTCTATTTGTTGTTACTGTTCAGTTGCTCAGCCGTGTTCAACTTTTGCCACCCCACAGACTGCAGGACACCAGGCTTCCCTGTCCTGCACCATATCCTGGTGTTTGCTCAAACCCATGTCCGTCGAGTCAGTGATGCCATCCGACCATCTCATCCTGTCATTCCCTTCTCCTCCCACCTTCAATCATTCCCAGCATCAGGGTCTTCTCCAATGAGTCAGTCCTTCCCATCAGGTGACCGGAAGTATTGCAGCTTCAGTATGAGTCCTTCCAATAAATATTCAAGGTTGATTTCCTTTAGGATGGTCCAGTTGGATCTCCTGGCTGTCCAAAGGACTCTCAAGAGTCTTCTCCAGCACCACAGTTCCAAAGCAGCAATTCTATGACCTATTCTCATGTAAAAGTTAAAAGGAGAATGTAAAGTGAAGCTTGCCTCTAACTAGAGCAGTGCTGCTGGTCAAATGTCATTGGCTAAGTGTCAGCAGAGAAGTCACCCACCCGGGTCGAACAGCTGAGCCCTGGATCGTGACTAATCAGGGGAGGACAGGGTCCCAGAGCACAGTGGACACAGACCCAGTCAGCTGAGTACACAGCATCCTCTGTTTAGATGGCCGGGGCTCTGCACACATTAGTTGTCATGGCTAGGTGCCGCTAACCATCCTAGAGTTGCATGCCAGATTGTGACCCTTCCGGGAGTATTAATTGCATGACCGAATGCAGAGGCCCTCCTGGGAAATCTGTGACTTGGCTCACGTGTGCGGTGTTATAAACAAAGGCAGCTGCGGACTTTGCTTCCTCGCTCCCTGGATCATCATGCTGACTGAGCGAACCTGGCTCCTTCATTCCACTGGGCTCGTGGGGCAAATTCAGCAAGAGCTGTGGACCTGTGCTGAACTCCACGTTCGTGGGTTGTTGAGAAAAAACCAGCGTTGCCTCTACGTGAAACCCTCCCACCACAGGTCCTGTGAGAGGGTGGTGCTGAGACGTGGAAGCTGATGGAATCTGTCCTGCAGTTCTGGAAGGTGGGAGGGTGGACGGGGTGCACCTTTGGTTTGAAGGTTAAGAACAGGGGCTTCCCTGGTGGTGCGGTGGTTAAGAGTCTACCTTTGCAAGGCAGGGGACTCGGGTTTGATCCCCAACCGGGGAACATACCATGTGCCAAGGAGCAAGTAAACACATGCCCTAGGACCCCTGAGTCTGTGCTGCCGGACTAGAGAAGCTGCTTCAGTGAGGAGCCCACACACCTCAGCTAGAGAACGCACACACACAGCAGCTGAGACACAGCACAGCCAGAAATTGCTCAGTCGCTCAGTCGTCTCGGACTCTTTGTGACCCATGGACTGTGGCATGCCAGGTCTCCCTGTCTCTGACTAACTCCTGGAGTGCGCTCCTGTCCATTGAGTCGGTGATGCCATCCAGGCATCTCATCTTCTGTCATCCCCTTCTCTTCCCACCTTCAATCTTTCCCAACATCAGGGTCTTTTCCAATGAATCAGCTCTTTGCATATGGTGGCCAAAGTATAAATTTTGCAAAATTGATAAATACATGTTGAAGGCTAAGGATGGGAGGAGGTTGTCTGATTTGTCATATCCTGGGAGAGCTGGATTCTTGTCCCACTTCAGTGCTGACTTACATGAGACAAGGTTAGGTGTTGATCCGTTGACGTAGATCTGAGCATAGGCTTGCAGGATTTAAACTTCCTTTTCCATAGAACCAGGGATGTGTCTGGAGAGAACGAGGGTACTGAGTCGTCTCCTGGGGATGATGGCAGAAGGGAAGCAAGCTCTCACTTCCCCCAAACCATCATGGAGGTCTTCAAGCCAGGGGCCCCTGAGCAAGGCCCAGGACCAAGAGACAGTGTCGATCCTAAGGCGACATTTCTCCCCACAGATGTTCTTCTCAACTCGGCATCTTCAAGTTGTAGAATGCAATAAGGGGTTGTGGGGCATTTCTTTCAACCCTGATACCCTGAACATGGGGCTTTGCTCATAGTTCAGGTTGTAAAGAATCTGCCTGCAGTGCAGAAGACCTGGGTTCCATCCCTGGATCAGGTAAGATCCCCTGGAGAAGGGAAGAGGATCCCACTCCAGTATTCGTGCCTGGAGGATCTCATGGACAGAGAAGCCCAGCAGGCTACAGTCCATGGGGTCACAAAGAGTCATATACAACTGGGCGAGAGACACACACACGTTGAACATTGGCTGGGAAGTCTTTTTCCTCTGCTCTCTCCCTTCCCCACCAAAAGAAAATCCATCACCCAGCCTGGTGATGTTCCTGGGAGCAGCAGGGTGCTTCTCCCCTACCATCTCACCTGCACCAGGGAAGCAAGTTGCTGTGCTGAGGGCGCCGAAAGCATCACTTTGGGTGACCCTTTGGTGGGGGTCGGGTCTCTTTCTGGAGCTGTCTGGTTATCCTTGCAAATATAAATGGCAGACCTCAGGGTCTATGATGGACCGAGGCTGTGTTAGCACTGCGAGTTGTTGCTTTATCACATTGTCAGGTTTCTCAACTCTGCTGTGGCTACCTGAGTCAGGTGAGTTAATTCTCTGCACACCTGCTAAATGTCTGTGTTTTACCCTCTCCCGCACCCCTCCACCCTTTGCTTCTCTGCAGCCCCTGCTCTCCACGTGGACTGGCAGAACAACACTACCTTTGCCTCCTGCAACACGGACATGTGTATTCACGTCTGCAGACTCGGCTGCGACCACCCCATCAAAATGTTCCAGCGACACAGTGAGATTGAGTCCTGACTGTGGGGACTCGGGTTCACAAAAGGTCTGTGGGAAGCTGGGAAACCGGCTGGTCTCTGCCTAGGATTAAAATCCTGCTTACTGTGACTGCCAATTCATTCTCCTACAGCCTCCTCGGGACTGTTGTTGTTACCTCTGGTGGTCAGTTATCCACCTGGGTTGGCAGTGGTGTTTTTGTTTGTTTGTTCTTTTTTAATTATCTTGCATGAGCCCGGTGTTGGATTTTACAGGAAAGACACTAAAGTAGGTATTATAAAGATGTCTGAGGACATAAAGGGGAAAAAAAGCGAGTAGGAAAATTACTTTTAAAATCAACTTTGAAATAACTTATTGGTTTTATACTGGTTTGTAGATAAATTGATTTGGCTTTCTTCTTAGATGTGATTTTGTTTTTGTGTTTACCCCCTCCACCCATTGGAGAAATATGGCTGAGGGTGGCTGTTTGTGTAGGGTGTATGACTGTGCTCTTTGGATCACGGAGGAAGGAGAAAGAGAAACGTGCCTGAAACCTGTGGTGGTGCTTACTTACCCAGGGTGAATGCAAGCAGACTTCTTGCAGAGATGACAGAGAGCTTCTGCCCCCTGCTGGAAGGTTGTCTTTGTTCAGTTCAGTTCAGTTGGTCAGTCGTGTCCAACTCTTTGCATCCCCATGGACAGGCCTCCCTGTCCATCACCAACTCCTGGCGCTTGCTCAAACTCATGTCCATTGAGCTGATGCCACTCAGTCATCTAATCCTCTGTCGTCCCATTCTCCTCCTGCCTTCACTCTTTCCGAGCATCAAGGTGTTTTCCAAGAGTCAGTTCTTTGCTTCAAGGGGCCAGTTTTGCAGTTTCAGCTTCAGCATCAGTCGTTCCAATGAATATTCAGGACTGATCTCCTTTAGGGTTGATTGGTTGGATCTCCTTGCAGTCCGAGGGACTCTCAAGAGTCTTCTCCAACACCACAGTTCAAAAGCATCAGTTCTTCAGCGCTCAGCTTTCTTTATAGTGCAAATCTCACATCCATGCATGACTACTGGAAGAATCATAGCTTTGACTAGGCAGATCTTTGTTGGAAAAGTAATGTCTGTGTCTTTTAATATGCTGTCTAGGTTGGTCATAATTTTCCTTCTAAGGAGTAAGCATTTTTTAACTTCATGGCTGCAGTTACTATCTGCAGTGATAATGGAGGCCCCACACTGCTTCCCCATCTATTTGCCATTAAGTGAGGGGACCAGATGCCATGATCTTCGTTTTCTGAATGTTGGGCTTTAAGCCAACTTTTTCACTCTCCTCTTTCACTTTCATCAAGAGGCCTTTTAGTTCTTCTTCGCTTTCTGCCATAAGTGTGGTGTCATCTGCGTGTCTGAGGTTATTGATATTTCTCCCAGCAATCTTGATTCCAGCTTGTGCTTCTTCAGCCCGTCGTTCCTCATGATGTACTTTGCATATAAGTTAATAAGCAGGGTGACAATGTACAGCCTTGACGTCCTCCTTTCCCTGTTTAGAACCAATCTGTTGTTCCATGTCCAGTGCTAACTGTTGCTTCCTGACCTGCACACAGATTTCTCCAGAGGTAGGTCAGGTGGTCTGGTATTCCCATCTCTTTCAGAATTTTTCAGGGTGTGTTGTGGTCCACACTGCTGGGAGCCAGTGTGAGAAACTCCACCCATGGCAAAGGTCATGAGGAAGGAGGCTTAGGCACACGCAAAGGCAGATCGAGCCTCAGGAAACCCCCTGTTCCCAAGCATCAACCCCTAAAACCAGAGTCTACCTACTTTATTGTTTTATGCTCTCACCTATACCTCTGACTTTACAGGGGGCTGACCCCCATTACCTCTCTCAGAGAAGTAGTTAACTTACAGCTCCAAGTCAATAAAAATTCCTTTTTCTGACAAGAGTGTTTCAACTTACAAACTCCTCTGAAGTTTATCTAGCCTGCCTGTACAGGTTCGTCCAGCCACATGTGATTGTTTACAGCCTCCCAATTGTGAGAGGCATGAGATGTTTTAGACTTACTAAAGGCAGATTCTTTGGGGAAGTTGGAAAATGTTAATATAGAGGGTTGGTTAGGAATTATATTGGTGAAGGGTTTTTCATTTGTTGTGCCAATCATTGCTGCTAATTCCCTGCCCTGGGTGTGACAAGTGTGTCTCAGGTCAAATCTCTCTGCTGACAGACTAGCTTGTGTGACAACCTCTCAACCATAAATAGCACAGAGAGTTTGGAGTATTTTGAGAGTCTTAATTAGCATAGGGCTTTTCTCATTGTTGAGTCAATGATTGCCTCCAGGCCTCCGTATCCTTAGGCACCGGGGAATATATTAATGTATTTGGAATATAGAAAAGGAAATACAGTAGTTTTTTATGTTAGCAATACTAGACTTTTTGAGTTAATGAATTTTCTCTTTTGTTATAGATCACTGTACTTTGTTATAAGTCACTGTGTCCTTGCTATGTATAAATGTAACTTTATCACTATCTTAAGACTAAATAGATCTTAAGGGGAACATTGGTGAAACGATTTTCATTTGTTGGGCTGATGTTTGGTGCTAAATCTCCATATTCCCTGCCCTTATAATGAATACAACTAGCATATAGGAGAAATAAGTATTAACCTTTAAGATTAATCATGTTAACCTTAGGTTAAATAAATTCCTTTCTTAGTTGTAACCCACTACACCCTCACCCTATAGGAATGCAACCTTATCTGCTACCTTCAGAGGGTGGTGCCAGGTTTAAGAAAAAACACCCTTGGAAAAAATAAGTTTTTTGGTTATCAGAAAGAAAGGGTCATAAAATGTCAGCAGGCCTCATGGCCAGAAGATGATGTAAAACCCCTTTGACCCTTTTTTTATGTATTTATGTGAAGCACCTGATTTTGATAAAGGTCAGGACTGCTGACCCCCACGTGACTCTGTATTCATCCCTATGTATAACAAAAGGCATTTAAGCAAACCTAAAAAATAAAGAAATGGGATCAGTTTCTGGAAAGACTGGTTCCCCTATGTTGCACTTTCTTGCTCCCCGTTTTTGTGGCTGAATTCCCATCTGGAATGTGGGTACTTACCAAGCCTGATAATTTTGCCTGGGCTTCTAAGATCAGACCGGGGAGACCTCAGTGCCTCCTCTCCTTCAGGAGAACGGAAAGACGCCTGTGGCCTACATAGGTGGTGATTGGTATTCCACATAAAGCAAGTTATTCAGCCTCTCTTTCTCCACTAATATTTCCTACTACACTATCCATTTCTAATCTCTCTATATATCTGTAATTAACTACGTTTTTTTCTAGGACGCCTACTCCGTCTCCCCTTCGAATTACCCTGGATCCACCAGGGCTGGACCCCGGCACCACACAGTGAAAGGCTTTGGCATAGTCAATAAAGTAAAAAGTAGATATTTTTCTGGAACTCTCTTGCTTTTTTGATGATCCAGCAGATGTTGGCAATTTGATTCCTGGTTCTTCTGCCTTTTCCAAATCCAGCTTAAACAGCTGGAAGTTCATGGTTCATGTACTGTTGAAGCCTGTCTTGGAGAATTTTGAGCATTATTCTATTAGCGTATGAGTGCAATTGTTTTGTAGTTTGAGCATTATTTGGCATTACCTTTTTTGGGGATTGGAATGAAAACTGACCTTTTCAGTGTCCCGTGGCCACTGCTGAGATTTCCAGAATTGCTGGCAGATTGAGTGAAGCACTTTCACAGCATCATCTTCCAGGATTTGAAGTAGCTCAACTGGAATTCCATCACCTCCTCTAGCTTTGTTCGTAGTGATGCTTACTAAAGCCCACTTAACTTCATATTCCAGGATGTCTGGCTCTGGGTTGGTGATCACACCATCATGATTATCTGGGTGATGAAGATCTTTCTTATACAGTTCTTCTGTGTATTCTTGCCTCCTCCTCTAAATATCTTCTGCTCTTGTTAGGACCATACCATTTCTGTGCTTTCTTGAGCCCACCTCTGCGTGAAACGTTCCCTTGGTATCTGTAAGTTTCCTAAAGAGACCTCTAGTGTTTTCCATTCTCGTTTTCCTCTATTTCTTTGCACTGATCTCTGAGAAAGGCTTTCTTCTCTCTCCTTGCTATTCTTTGGAACTCAGCATTCAAATTGTGTTACAGGTCCCAGGCTTTTTGCAGTGAGGACAGTGCACTCCTGCCCCCTGCTGGACGCCTGTGTTTACTACATCCAGGCCTTCATTTGTTTCTTTCTTTTTTAACCTTTTGCTCTCTTGCAGAATGAGGTCAACGCTATCAAATGGGGTCCCTCTGGCATGTTGCTAGCCTCCTGCTCTGATGATATGACTTGAAGGTAAGTCTGCAAGGCCAGGCCGTGTGACCCTTGGTGACCCCCGGGGCCTCGTGCTGTGTCTTCAGTCCCAGCGCTCCTCCTGCAGCTGACCATTGTGTTGTGAGCACTCTTGCTGCCTCTGTCGACTTTTCTCTTTGCAAAGTCCATGTCGCTGGCCCTGGCAGTGAAGCCCTGTTTATCGGTCGAGGTTTATCGGTGGAGCCTCCTTCCATTCCCGAAGCCTTTCTCCCATCCAAGTACTACCTAGACCCAACCCGACCCTGCCTGGCTTCTGAGATCAGACCAGGGTAGTATGGATCCCCTTGGCCTTTCAGACGGGCGCCCCCTGGTGGTGAGCAGACGCCTCTGCCTGGGAAGCACCTGCCCCTTGTCAGGTGCCCACCCCGCTGGACGTGAGCTTCCCAGGGACAGAGAAACCTCTGCAGTGATCCAGGCAGGAACTTTGCCGAACCTCCTCCCGGTGGGACTATCGGTCTTTGCTCACCACGTTCCCGTTGCGTCCCCTAGATTGGGAGTGTGAAGCAGGATGCATGTGTCCACGACCTTCACATCATCAAGTGAAGTGCCGCCCGGCCGGCCACAAGCAACCCCAACTCCAGCATCATGCTGGCGAGGTAAAGGGCAGACAGCCCGCACTCCAGCCTCGGTTCCCAAAAGCAGCCTTGGTGGCTGAGGTTGCTCCAGCCATGCGGCTGGTAAGAGTCACTCATGTCCCCCAAAGACACAGAGATGCCATCAGTGTGGCTTGCTGCCGGGGGCCAGCATGAGGAGCTCTGCCTATGGCAAAGGTCATGAGGAACGAGGCTTGGCATACGCAAAGGTGTGATCAAGCCTCAGGAAACCCCCTGTTCCCAAGCATCTAACCCCAAAACCAGAGTCTGTTTTATGCTCTCACCTACACCTCTGACTTTATGGGGGCTCTCCCCCATCACCATTCTGTCAGAGAAGGAGTTAGCTTACAGCTCCAAGTCAATAAAAATTCCTGGGTGTGACAAGAGTTTTTCAGCTTACGAACTCCTCTGAAGGTTATCTAGTCCACCTCATGTGATTGTTTATAGCCTACCGACCTGAGAGGCAAGAGATGTTTTAGACTTACTAAAGGCAAATTCTTTGGGGAAGTTAGAAATTATTAGTATAGTGGGTTGGTTAGGAATTATATTGGTGAAGGGTTTCTCATTTGTTGTGCCAATAATAACTGCTAATTCCCTGCCTTGGGTGTGACAAGGATGTCTCAGGTCAAACCTCTCTGCTGACAGACTAGCTTGTGTGACAGGATTATCCATACTCCTGCCCATACACACATGATTGTTTACTACCTCTCAATCATAAACAGCACAGAGAGTTTGGAGTATTTTGAGAGTCTTAATTAGCATGGGGCCTTTTTCATTGTTGAGTCAATGATTGCCTCCAGGCCTCCATATCCTTAGGTACCTGGGAATATATTAAACAATGCATTTGGAATATAGAAAAGGAAATATAGTAGTTTTTAAGGTTAGCAATACTAGACTTTTTGAGTTAATGAATTTTCTCTTTTGTTATAGATCACTGTACTTTGTTATAAATCACTGTGTCCTTGCTTTGTAAAAATGTGACTTTATCACTATCTTAAGACTAAATAGATCTTAAGGGGAACATTGGTGAAATGATTTTCATTTGTTGGGCTGATATTTGGTGCTAAATCTCCATATTCCCTGTCCTTATAATGAATATAACTAGCATATAGGAGAAATAAGTATTAGCCTTTAAGATTAATCATGTTAACCTTAGGTTAAATAAATTCCTTTCTTGATTGTAACTCAGTACACCCTCACCCTATAGGAATCCAACTTTATTTGGAGGGTGGTGCCTGGTTTAGGTGAAAACACCCTTGGAAAAAATGTTTTTTGGTTATCAGAAAGGAAGGGTCATAAAATGTCAGCAGGCCTCATGGCCAGAAGATGATGTAAAACCCCTTAGATGTTTTTTTATACGTTTATGTGAAGCACCTGATTTTGATAAAAGTCAGGACTGCTGACCCCCATGCGACTCTATATTCATCCCTATGTGTAATGAAAGGTATATAAGCAAACCTTAAAATAAAGAAATCGGGATCAGTTTCCAGAAAGACTGACTCCCCCATGTTGCTTCTTTCTTGCTCCCCGTTTTTCTGGCCAAATTCCCATCTGGAGCGTAGGCACTTGCCATGTCTACTTACTTGTCCTGGTTTTCAAGCCCACGCGAGAAGGAGCCCAAGGAGGGGCACCTTCTGATATTCAAGTGGCACTGGTGGCCCAAAGTAGATGGAATTTTATTGGTATCCCGCGTAAACCAAGTTATTCAGCCTCTTTTTTTCTGCTAATTTTCTAATCCCTCTCTATCTGTAATTAAATAAGTTATTTCCAAGGATGCTGACTCCGTCCCCACCTTCAAATCACCCTGGATCCACCAGGACTGGACCCAGCAGCTTGCAAAATTGTTTATGCCCTCAGATGCTAAAGAGTTGCCTATAATGCAGGAGACTCGGGTTCGATCCTTGGTTTGGAAAGTTCCCCTGGAGATGGGAAAAACTACCCTACTCCAGTATTCTGGCCTAGAGAATCCCGTGGACAGAGGAGCCTGGTGGGCTACAGTCTGTGGGATCTCAAGGAGTTGGAGATAACTGAATGACTCACATTCATAGTTACTCAGAAACTAACTAACTCAAAGTAAACGGAGAGATGGCTCATTGTGAAAGGGCCGCGAGATAGAGGCTATCACATGATGGCTAAGTTGAAATAAGGATGTTTTTAACCATGAGGCTGGAGGGAGGAATTGCCTACATCCATTCTCCCAGCATTTTGCTGTGGTGAAGGTTTTTACTATGACTGAAGAAAGGAAGCAGTTTAACTTGGACCTCAGGCTTGATTGGGCTTCCCTGGTAGCTCAGTTGGTAATGAATCTGCATGCAATGCAGGAGACCCCAGTTTGATCCCTGGGTCAGGAAGATCCTCTAGAGAAGGGAGAGGCTACCCTCTCCAGTGTACTGGGGCTTCCCTGGTGGTTCAGCTGGTAAAGAATCCGCCTGCAATGTGGGAGACCTGGGTTCGGTCCCTGGGTTTGAAGATCCCCTGGAAAAGGGAAAGGCTACCCACTCCAATATTCTGGCCTGAAAAATTCCATGGACTGTATAGTCCATGGGGTCGAAAGAATTGGACAGGACTGAGTGACTTTCAGTTCATTTGCCTTCACTTCTGGCTTAGTTTACTTGGCCCAACTCTGAGCTGCAGGTGTTGAGAATAGTGAATGGTGATAAAGGTTCCCCAGCCAATACCAGATCTAGCTTAACCATTCATCCTGGCTGTCCCTGCTTTTTTCGCACCAGGGACCAGCTTTATGGAAAATCACTTTTCCAAGGTTTAGAGGATGATTTGAATGCACTACATTTACTGTGCCCTTCATTTCTGTTATGAGTGCATCTGCCTCACCTTGGATCATCAGGCATTAGGTCCCAGAGGATGGGGACCCCTGGTTTATGCAGTAACCCCCGAAGACACCAGGATCTGATGAAGAGGACTAGTCAGTCAATGACTCGCCAGAGGGGAGCAGAGCGGTTAGAAGTCCACAGAAGCTCATCACTGAGGCTGCATTCTGCAGACTTGTGTGTTCCGGCTCCTGGTCAGATCTCAGGCAGGATACAGTGTGGCACTCCCAGTAGTGTTGTAGGAAGGTGGATCCCTTCCAGGGCCCAAAACTGGGCCCTTGTCTAACACTCAGATATGAATTGTCCAAGGAGACAAGTGTGCTGGCAAAGAAAGAGATTTTATTGGGAAAGGGCATCTGGGTGGAGAGCAGTAGGTTAAGGAAACCAGAAGAACTGCTCTGTTACATGTCTCTCAACGTCAGGTTTTATGGTGATAGGATTAGTTTCTGGGTGGTCTTTGACCAGTCATTTTAATTCAGAGTCTTTCCTGGTGGCGCACTCATCACTCAGCCAAGATGGATGCTAGCGAGAGGGATTCTGGGAAGTGGACGTACACGCAGTGTCTCCTTTAGACCTTTTTCCAGTTGGTGGTGGCTTATTAGTTCTGTATTCCTTATCAGGATCTCCTGCCATAAAACAACTCATGCAAATGGTTACTATGGTGTCTGGCCAGGGTGGGTGGTTTCAGTCAGTGTGCTTCCCCTAACAGTAGGATATTTTAATGAGAACCTTGAGGCACACAAGCTAAACAGATTCCAGGAGTGAGCACAGGATACACTCAGGGTTCTGGAGACCATGATCCCACAAAGCTTGGGTATGTGTCTGGTCTGGGAAAGACAGGACTTAGGAGGAAGCGCCAGGGTTTTTTCCTGCAGAGTTGCAGAGAATGGGGTAGTGGGGAGAATGGCCGGTGGCCCAGCCCTGCTGTAAATGAGGGGGAGACCCCCCCCTTGTCTTTGTCACATATCAGTGGGATGAACAATCTGTTACTGAAAGTGCCTGACCCAAGGCCATCTCTCAGAAACCACAGAAAGGAATTCCTGCATCAGCTGAAAAGCTGATCCAGAGAACCGTGAGAGCTGTTCTCTTAGTGCATGCCACTGTCCTGAAATCCACTTAAAGGTCTAGGAACAGAACGTCATCTTCTTTGTTTTGTTTTGTTTGATGACTTGTAAGGTGAAAAATAGATTTAAGGAGCTAGATCTGATAGAGTGCCTGATGAACTATGGATGGAGTTTCATGACATTGTATAGGAGACAGGGATCAAGACCATCCTCATGGAAAAGAAATGCAGAAAAGCAAAATGGCTCTCTGGGGAAGCCTTACAAATAGCTGTGAAAAGAAGAGAAGCAAAAAGCAATGGAGGAAAGGAAAGATATAAGCATCTGAATGCAGATTTCCAAAGAGTGGCAAGAAAAGATTAGAAAGCCCCCCTCAGCAATCAATGCAAAGAAATAGAGGAAACCAAAAGAATGGGCAGATAACAACACCTTTATGACAGAAAGTGAAGAGGAACTAAAAAGCCTCTTGATGAAAGCAAAAGTGGAGAGTGAAAAAGTTGATTTAAAGCTCAACATTCAGAAAACTAAGATCATGGCATCCAGTCCCATCACTTCTGGGAAACAGATGGGGAAAGAGTGGAAACAGCGTCAGACTTTATTTTTGGGCACTCCAAAGTCACTGTAGATGGTGATTGCAGCCATAAAATTAAAAGATGTTTACTCCCTGGAAGGAATTTATGACCAACCTAGATAGCATATGCAAAAGCAGAGACATCACTTTGCCAACAAATGTCCATCTAGTCAAGGCTATGGTTTTTCCATTGGTCACGTAAGGATGTGAAAGTTGGACTGTGAAGAAAGCTGAGCACCGAAGAATTGATGGGTTTGAACTGTGGTGTTGGAGAAGACTCTTGAGAGTCCCTTGGACTGCAAGGAGATCCAACCCATCCATTCTAAAGGAGATCAATGCTGGGGGTTCTTTGGAAGGACTGATGCTAAAGCTGAAGCTCCCATACTTTGGCTACCTCATGTGAAGGGTTGATTCACTGGGAAAGACTGATGCTGGGAGGGATTGGGGGCAGGAGGAGAAGGGGACGACAGAGGATGAGATGGCTGGATGGCATCACTGGCTTGCTGGACATAAGTTTGAGTGAACTCGGAGTTGGTGATGGACAGGGAGGCCTGGCATGCTGCACTTCATGGGGTCATAAAGAGTCGGACATGACTGAGCGACTGAACTGAATTGAATGGAGTGGCTGAATGAATGAATTGAGTGGCTGCAGTGACCTTTTTTGAACCACGGGCATCCGCGGTGACCTTCTGTGTCTTTCCAGCACCTCATTCGATGCTACCATCCAACTTTGGAACATGGAGCAGGGTGTGTGCATCCACATGCTCACCAAGCACCAGGAACCCATATACAGTGTGGCCTTTAGCCCCAACAGGAAGTACTTGGCCAGTGGCTCCTTCGGCAAGTGTCTGCACATCTGGAACACTCAGGTAAACCCCCTGCATTCCCACCAGCTGGTGCCCCCCCCTGCCACCCCAAGCCCCACACCCAATACAGTCAAGTTGTCACTGACTCATGGGCTTCCCTGGTGGCTCAGATGGTAAAGAATCCACCTGCATTGCGGGAGACCTGGGTTCAATGCCTGGGTTGGGAAGATTCTCCTGAAGGGAATGGCAACCTGCTCCAGTGTTCTAGCCTGGAGAATCCCATGGACAGAGGAGTCTGGCAGGCTACAGTTCACTTGGATCGCCAAGAGTCGGATCGACTGAGTGACTGACGCTTTGATTTCACTTTCTTGGTGACCCCAGAACCTGAGTTTGCACTCAGGAATGCCTTGCCTTGAACACGGACCTAGACACATCCCCAGTTCCCCAGAGGGTTAGAAGCCCACCCAGCACCATCTGCCCTGGGCTCTTTGTGGATGCTGGGTCACCCCTGCCAGGGACTTGGGTAATTTTTTTTCTGAGTCCTTGGCAGGAAACCTTGCACCAACTGTCTTCTATTGATAGCAGCAGACATTTTGTGTGGTCCCAGGGTGGAAGAAACGGCCCTTTTTCAATCCACCAACCCCTTGGCTTGCCCTGAGGCCAGGCAGACACTGATGAACATTCTTTCTCAAGGGTGGTAGTAACAGATGTCACTTTAGCCAGCCTGAGACCTCGGGCTCCTCCTCTGTGGCCGCCTCATGCAATCGTGCCTTCCTGGCAAACAAGACAGAACAGTGGCCCTCTTGTGTAGCCAGGCTGACGGCCACCTTTGTGTGTGCTCGGTCGCTCAGTCATGTCCAATTCTTGCAACCTCATACACTTATATTATGTAGCCCACCAGACCTCTCTGTCCACAAGATTATCCAGGCAAGAATGGTTAGCTATTTCCTTCTCCAGGGACATCTTCCTGACCCAGGGATCAAACTCGCATTGCAGGAGAATGTTTGACATTCAAAAAATTTGCCGCCATTAGCCAGGTTCTGCCTGCCAGCAGCAGCTCAGCAAACCATTATACCCACCTTTTTTTGGTTTGTCTTTAAATCAGAGGTTAATTGCTTTTTCAACAGCTGATTTCTTCTGTGCAGCAAGGGAATCAGCCATATGTACACATATGCCCCCTCCCTCTTGAAGCTCTCTCTCCCACTCATCTTCAAGCCTCCAGGTACAGACAGAGCACTGAGCTGAGGTCCTTGTGCTGTATATATACAGCAGCTTCCCACATTTTGCATCGTTTTTACCCCCAAACCATAAATGTCTCTTGAGTCATTCTGAGGCTCCCTTGAACACTCACAGATGGAAAACTGGTTGAAATATGATATGTCTAATCTTGCTGACTTTCTCCTTCTCCTGGGAGGTTTGAGCCCAGCGGAAATCATAGAGGCTGTCTCTCTCGGTGGGCAGCTGTGGGTCATTTAGGCATGCTCCCAACCCTGTGGCTATAGTTCTAAGTCACATGTTCCTACACAGCCAGAGCACCTTTAACTAAAAGTTCTATTAGCATCTGTGTCTTTGGAAGCTTCTGGGCTGACCTAGGTCGGGTTGGGGGGGGTGGGTGCAGATAGCCTTGCCAGTGTTCTACCTCTCGAGTGATGACGCCCTTGCTTTGCAGAGCAGAAGACTCATCCACAGCTACTGAGGCACCAGGGGCATCTTTGAGGTGTGCTGGAATGCCCGGGGCAAAAAGTGGGCAACATAGTGCATCAGATGGCTCCATAGGCAGCATCCTGGGGTTTCCCCAGGCAGGAGAGCAGGGAGGTACAAGGGGAAGGGAGGGTTCAGGGAGAGTGAGGTCATGAATGGTCCAGAGCCCTAAGACCCACGTGGGTGCACTCCAGGGCTGTGACAGGCCTCGGAGATGCCTGTTGGTGAAGGAAGCATCTGGGCTGGGCAGTGCTCTGGGAGTGATGTCTCTTCTCATCTCCTGAATGATGTATGTGGTTTTTGCCAGCAGAGTTGGTGGTTCTCAGCTGCATCAATTACACTCCTGGGGTAACTGGAGGTGTCTGGAGGCATTTGGGCTGTAGTGCTTTTTTGGGGGTGGGGGTGGGGGGGGGTTGCTGGCACCTGGTGTGGAAATTGGAGCTGCTGCTAGAATGTTTAGGGTATTGGGACCTCCTCCCACAGCAGAGAAGTGACCACACATCACAGGTGCTAAGGCTGAGCAACTTGGTCCACAGTTGTCTTCAACCTTTACACTCCCACCCGGGTCCTCTGGTGATGAAGGCCCAACCATCCATTCAATAGGTCTCCTGGGTTCCACTAACCCTCTGCTGGTCCTCTGAGGTCTCTAGCATTCTGTACTTGGAATTTCCCTGAGATGTGAGGCAGGGTGCTGGCTGGCTGAGGGTAAGCCTGCCCCCCTTAACCCCCCTCCAGATGTGTTCTCTGGCTTCAGTTGCCATCTGTTCCACCATGTAGGGGTCTGGTCTGTGACACCCATCAACAGCCATGGCCTGGGTTTGGGTGCTAATGATGTTTAGACACTCACCTATGTGCTAGAGCTGCTCTGAATGAACCCCCTAGACTGTGTGAGAATAAAACTTTATAAACAAGTGGATGGTGGGCCAGATTTGGCCCATGGGCCACGGGTTGTGCTTTGCTCTTAAGGGCATCTTGTGTTGCCTCTCAAGATAACAGGTGCTTTCCTCTCTCCTTTCAGGTGTACATGTTAGATCTGTGAAAGTAAACGCATACAGAAAAAGTATTACAGGCATGAGAAGAGAATTCTAGCAGACCAGCAGCGGATGTGTGGGGTTGTAGCACTATTCAGACACAATTCCATCAGCTCCAAAACAGCACCAACCTGACCTTAGGGAGTGTGCTTTGAGACCACATCATTCTTGGCTGCAGGAGTCTCTCTCTCTCCCTCTTTCTTTTTATTCATAACCTCCAGTCAGAAGTTTAAAACAGAAAACACACATGCAAGTCCTATCAAAGGCAGAGAAAAGAAATGGTTTCCACCTGGAATGCCCAGCTCCAGGGGAGCGTGAAACTGCCAGCTTGACACAGTGCATGGATTGGTTTCCATCCAGAACAGGCTCTGATGGTTGAGAGGAATGAAAAAAAGGAATGGCTGTGCCAAAACGAAAAGAGAGAAAAAAATACTGTGATAAACCAAATGGGGAGGAAAAACTCCGTCAATGGGTTTTTTTTTTTTCCCTAAAACTTTGGACATTACAGTGTTTCTATTTTATAGAAGCTTTGTCCCTGTGGCTTTCACATGGGCTCGAATCCTGTTTTCTTGGTGGGGGCGGGAGCGGGGGGAGGTGCGGGATGAGGGGGGGAAGGTGGGGGATGAGGGAGGCAAGGAGGGCCTTGGGTCCAAGATGGAAACTGTTACTGGGTGTCTTGCTTCTTTGCTGTTGTTTCCCCACCGGAGAGACAGTCTCTGTCTCTGGGATGCAGTGACAGTCTCTGTTGACAGCTTTCTCACCTACATCTTCCCTTCCCCCTCCCCCTTCCCCTCCCCTTTCCCCTTCTCCCTCCCCGCTCCCCTTCTCCCTGCCCCTCCCTCTCCCGCTCCCCATTTCCCTCCTCTAACCTCCTTGCTCACAGTCACCTCCCATTTTCCAGTCTCAAGGGCAGTTTTGAAGCATAGTAAGCCATGAGAAATATCAATAACCTCAGAAATGCAGATGACACCACCCTTATGGCAGGAAGTGAAGAGGAGCTGAAAAGCCTCTTGGTGAAAGTGAAAGAGGAGAGCGAAAAAGTTGGCTTAAAGCTCAACATTCAGAAAACAAAGATCATGGCATCCGGTCCCATCACTTAATGGGAAATAGATGGGGAAACAGTGGAAACAGTGTCAGACTTTATTTTCTGGGGCTCCAAAATCGTAGATGGTGACTGCAGTCATGAAATTAAAAGACGCTTATTCCTTGGAAGAAAAGTTATGACTAACCTAGATAGTATATTCAAAAGCAGAGACATTACTTTGCCGACTAAGGTCCATCTTGTCATATCTATGGTTTTTCCAGTGGTCATGTATGGGTGTGAGAGTTGGACAGTGAAGAAGGCTGAGCGCTGAAGAATTGATGCTTTTGTGGTATTGGAGAGACTTTTGAAAGTCCTTCGGACTTCAAGGAGATCCAACCAGTCCATTCTGAAGGAGATCAGCCGTGGGATTTCTTTGGAAAGAATGATTCTAAAGCTGAAGCTCCAGTACTTTGGCCACGTCATGAGAATGGGAGGGATTGGAGGCAGGAAAAGGGAGCGACAGAGGATGAGATGGCTGGATGACATCACAGACTCGATGGACGTGAGTCTGAGTGAACTCTGGGAGATGGTGATGGAAAGGGAGACCAGGCGTGCTGCGATTCATGGGGTCGCAAAGAGTCGGACACAACTGAATGACTCAACTGAACTGAACTGGGTTTCACTGTTGAGTCAATGACTGATGCCATGCCTCCATATTCTTTATCTTTTAGGCATCTGAGGGATATTAATCAATGTAATTGGGATATAGAAAAAGGAATGTAGTAGTTTTGATGTTAGCAACACTAGACTTTTGAGTTAATTACTTTTCTCTTTTGTTATAAATCACTGTACTTCTTTTACTTGTTATAATATATGTATAGTTGTATCTTTGTTGTATCTATATCTTTGCTATGGAAGAATGTAACTTTATTTAGTGCTTTCTGAGAGTGGCACCAGACATTGGGAAGAACAACACAAATAAGTTTGCTGGCTGACAAACCCTTATCAAAAAAGGGCCATAAAATGTTAATTGGCCTTCTGGCCAGAAGATGATATAAATCACCCAAGACTTATGTATGCAAATAGGTATGCAGAGAGAAAGCCTCGTCTCGATAAGAGTCGGGGCTGCGGACGCTGCATAATTTTATATTATCCATTGATCTCTATGTACCAAAAAAAGGTATAAAAGTCCATTGTGGACAATAGAGGATGGGCCCGTCGCTGGACTGGTTTCCCCTGTCTCCTCTTTACCCTATTTCCTGGCTGAATTCACATCTGGAGTGGGGAGGCTCACCACGTCTACTAACTTGCCCCAGCTTTTAAGTCCTGTGAGAGAGGGAGCCCAAGGCGGGGTACCCTCCACCATTCAAACGAGTACCGGTGGCCTAAAGTAGACGGTGCAGACTACTTGTCCTGAAGTTTTATTGGCTTTCTCCATAAACCAAGTTATTCAGCATTTTTTTCTCCACTAATTTTCCTAATATACTATTTCTTCTTAATTTCTTTTATATAATTAAATAAATAAGTTTTTCCTGGCCGTGCTGTCTCTGCTTCAAATTACCCTGAATCCACCTGGGCTGGACCCCATCAACCACCCTTGGAGAGTATGCACTCACTTGTAAACACAGTACAAACCGTCGTGGGACTACTCTCTAGACCCTGATTCCTTCAGAGAGCGGAGATCTTAGTACCTGTTTGGAACAGTTGATCTATTTCCTTGCCTCCTGGAAAGAAGAATGCTTTTCTGGAAGATTGTGTGTGGAACGTGTCTTAAAAGATGAAAATGCCACATCTGTTCCCTTGCCGAGATGCAAAAGATTTGGAGGGTGAATCTGTGCAACGTCATAACTGCATTTCAGCCTCTGTTTCTGCCCAGTGTCCTCCAAACAGACAAAACTGCTCAGGGCTTTAAGAGGATACAAAAGTGTTGCCATGGTTTACAGCTTGGCATGCAGCTCCTTTTCTGCCCCCCAGTCCTCACCCCAGGGGAATTCATTAGCTCTATATTTATTGCAAACAGTGGATGGGTTTTGAACCTGGGCTTAGTGGCTCAGACAGTAAAGAATCTGCCTGCAATGGGGGAGACCAGTGTTCCACCAGAGGTTGGGAAGATCCCCTGAGAAGGGAACAGCCGCTCGTTATCCCAGGATTCTTGCCTGGAGAATTGTGTGGACAGAGGAGCTGGCGGGCTACAGGCCACTTGGGTCACAGAGAGTCAGACTACGACTGAGCTACTGAGATTTAGAAGCCAAAGAGTCTGACTAGTGCTTTTTGAGGGGAATTAACCTCCCCTGACTTTGCTTCCTGAAGGAATCACAGTCTTTGTTCTGAAGAAATAGCAGAAATGGATGGCTTGAGAAATAGTGCCTAAGAGAGCAGTCAGCAGGACATTAAGTGCTGCAGCCATCAGACTAAGTCTTGAGGTCCATCTCGCAGCCTGCAAAGAGACGAGCCCAGGCTGCAAAGGAGAGGGTGGGGTTTGTGTACCGAGACAAAGAAGGAACCCAAGCTAATGTGAGTATCCTTATCCGACCGCCTTTCATGTGTTGGCTACACTGGACATCATCAAGTCTGGCTTAACTGGCACCCTCACCCCCACCCATCCTGGTGGCACAACTTTCTATCTCTAGTTTCTGTCCAAAGCAGCAGAAGATGTGTGATGCGTTCAAGCTTACAGGGGTCGTAAGCTGAGACTTCAATCCAGGCAGATCACTCCCTAAGCTTCAGCAGGGAATAGCAGGTTCACTGTTCCATCAGTGTGAGTGTCCACAAAGGGGTCAGATGGACCGAAGCACTTGCTGAGATTCAGCAGCTTGGAGCAGCAAGAAGTCCGCTTTTGAGAGGCTGGAGGAAGTTGCAGCTGGTCTCAGATGTGATGGCATCTGAATGTCACCAAGCTTTCAAGGAAGTGTGGTTGGGGGCTTGTTGTGGCCCATGTGCCAGGTGGAAAAATTTCCAGAGATGAGGCCGAATGAGAGGAAAAGAGTGTTTATCAGAGTGGGAGATGCTGTTAAAAGAGGGGGCTGCCTCAACGTCGAGAGCTGACACATTTGATGGGTTAGCAGCCTTTTTATAGCCTCAAGACAGAAAATTCCTACTAGAAGGGTGGCATTAGGTGATTGGTTAGGATGCTACGTGTGATAAGTTGCTTCACTCATGTCCGACTCTTTCTGTGATCCTATGGGCTGTAGCCCGCCAGGCTCCTCTGTCCCTGGGATTCTCCAGGCAAGAAGACTGGAGTGGGTTGCTGTGCCCTGCTCCAGGGGATCTTCCCAAACCAGGGATCGAACCCGAGTCTCTTATGTCTCATGCATTGGCAAGCAGTGTGTTTACCTCAAGTGCTAGCTGAGAAACCCTTAGGATGCTATCGGGTGGATAAGAGTGAGTATTTTAGCTCATATGGGGTCAGGAAACTGGCCAGTTTAGATCTGGAGGCTCAGGGCAACAGTTGCTATAGTTCTTGATCAGTTCCAGAGAGTTTTATCTTGTGACCTCTGTCCAAGGGCTCCACACCTGAGACCTTGGTATGGGGACCCACAGGAAGGTCTATAGGATGGACACATATATCAGTTCAGTTCAGTCACTCAGTTGTGTCCAACTCTTTGCTACCCCAAGGACTGCAGCACGCCAGGCCTCCCTGTCCATCACCAACTGCCAGAGTTTACTCAAACTCATGTCCATTGACACATATACACACATTGCATATCTCAACCTTCATTTAAACGTTATGTTTCTTTCTGCAGCACAGTGTACTAACGTAATAAAATGAGATGACTGTTTCTGGACAGCCAAGTGCTCTGAAGTCACAGCTCAGATATCTAACAAAAAGGCAGTCTGCTCACTAACCACAGACTCTCACTAATTTCAAAATGACTGCTATAACGCTTACGTAAGCAGCCATGAGCAGGCGATAGGAAATCCACACGAACCTCAAGGGCTTCGCTTGTGGTGAGAACTCCCATTTGCATATGACACAGATTTACATGCAGCTGGTTGCACACACGGCAGAAACATGTGTCTGATACACAGACCAGAGCAAGATCTCCATCCCGAGGGACCAAAAGGCTCTCACAGGGAAACTGTGGGTCAGTCCGCCCATGAGGGGACCCATGGTTTGAACGTGGTGGCTCTTCCCTTCCAGTCTTGGGTCCCATTGCGATGCCCTTGGTTGAACACCCACAGAGTACCATGTACGTAACCCCGGTCTCTCAAATTAGTGACAGCACGTGAGTCTATTAAGGGGTCAGAAAGCTTTATTCTGAGGCGAAAAATGAAAGTGAATGTCGCTCAGTCATGTCTAACTCTTGGCAAATCCGTGTTCTGTACAGTCCATGGAGTTCTCCAGGCTGCAATACTGGAGTGTGTAGCCTTTTCCTTCTCCAGGGTGTCTTCCCAACCAGGGAATCAAATCCAGGTTTTCCCCTTTGCAGATGCTTTCTTTACCAGATGAGCCACCAGGAAAGCCCAAGAACACTGGAGTGGGTAGCCTTTCCCTTCTCCAGGGGATCTTCCTAACCTAGGGATTGAACCCATGTCTCTTGCATTGCAGGCAGATTCTTTACCAGCTGAGCCACCAGGAAGTCAGATAGTAAATATTTTAGCCTTTGTAAGCTGCAAGGTCTCAATGGCAGTTACCCACCACTGCCCTGGGAGTCCCAGAGTAGCCACTGTCAGAAGGTAAGTGAAAGGATGAAGCATGGTACCTCATGCTTTATTTAGAAAAAATAAAGCTTCATTTAGAAAAAGACACAGCCACACACCAAAGGACATGAGAGATCTTAGTTCCCTGGAGATCTTACTTTCTCTGCTGGGGAATCCATTTCCCCTGCAGTGGACACACAGAGTCTGAACCACTGGACCACCATGTAAGTCTCCATCTAAAACTATTCTGAAATACAGCAACTTTATTGTTTTAAAAGTCAGTCACGCAATAGTCCCTGCAGGCTTTCTACAAGTTAAATTGTGCAAAGGTAAGGATAGGTATGACCAACCTAGATAGCATATTGAAAGCAGAGACATTACTTTGCCAACAAAGGTCCATAGCCATTATGGTTTCTCCAGTGGTCATGTATGCACGTGAGAGTTGGACTATGAAGAAAGCTGAGCACCGAAGAATTGAGCTTTTGAACTGTGGTGTTGGAGAAGACTCTGGAGAATCCCTTGGGCTGGGAAGAGATCCAACTAATCCATTCTGAAGGAGATCAGTCCTGGAAATACTTTGGAAGGAATGATGCTAAGGCTGAAACTCAAGTATGTCGGCCACCTCATGGAAGAGTTGACTCATTGGAAAAGACTCTGATGCTGGAAGGGATGGGGGCAGAAGGAGAAGGGGATGACAGAGGATGAGATGGCTGGATGGCATCACAGACTCCATGGACATGAGTCTGAGTGAACTCCGGGAGTTGGTGATGGACAGGGAGGCCTGATGTACTGTGATTCATGGGTTCACAAAGAGTCGGACATGACTGAGTGACCTAAATTAACTGAACTGAAGTAATGACAACCTATCCAACTTTTAGAAACATGTCATGTGTGCCCAGAAGAAGTCTGTGTTGTAGTGAAAATTCCACCACCTTTTAGATAGCAGTCCTCCGTCGTTTCCTGTTATGTCTGCCGCTAGTCAAAAACGGCTCCGTTCCTTGAAGGTGGGGGTGGGGGGGGTCACATAAGATCAGTTGAAAGAAATTTTGGCCACTGGCCAGTGAAGGCATTTCCAGCATCAAAAGCAGTAGCCCTGAAACACCAAAGCAGAGGCTTCCTTTTCAGCATCCTGCTTCCTGTGAAGCTTTGAATTATCAGCTTTAGGGATGGATGACCGGTCCCTTTTTCCGTGTGTGTGTGTGTGTGTGTGTGTGTGTGTGTGTGTGTGTGTGTGTGTGACTGACTGTACTGGGAGTGAGAAGGAGGAAACGGGATAATCTTTGTTTGTCTTTGCTAAGTAGCGATTCTATGTGACCCCATGGACCATAGCCCGCCAGGCTCTACTGCTCGTGGGATTCTCCTGGCAAGACTAGTGGAGTGAGGATGCCATTTGCTTCTTCCCTTCTTTCTTCAGGGATCTTCCCAACCCTGAGATAAACTTTATTGTGGTATAAAGGATCTGGATTCTCCTATGGTATAAGGATTCCCCTCACTGTCATTTTCGTCCCTGGTTCTAACAATGTGCTGTCAAATGAGCCAACAGGCTCAGCACTGTACAGAGAGCTCGTTAGAAATTCAAGTACACCATGCATTCCCTAGCAAGCCTTTTCTTTCTTTCTTTTTAATCCCTTGCTATACATTTTTGGTAAGGGAAGATGCCATTATTATTTAACTTTTGGTTGTGGTGCACAGTGTGTGTGATCTTAGTTACCCTGTACGTGCTAAGTCACTTTAACGGTGTCCTCCTGTTTGTGATCCCTTATGTTAACATGCGTGCTAAGTCACTTCAGTCCTGTTCGACTCTGTGATCTCATGGACTGTAGCCTGCCACGCTCCTCTGTCCATGGGATTCTCCAGGCAGGAATACTGGAGTGCGTTGCCATGCCCTTGAGTTCCCCTGAGCAGTGATCAAAGCTGTGCCCCCTGCATTGGCAGCATGGAGTCATAACCAGTGGACCATGAGGAAAGTCCCATCTAAGAATCTCTTACGAGTATCTACTGGAATTTTTGGCTTCCCAGGTGGCTCAGTGCTAAAGAATCTGCCTGAAGGAGAAGCAGTTTAAATCCCTGGGTGGTAAGATTGCTTAGAGTAGACAACAGCAACCCACTCCAGTATTCTTGCCTGGAAATTCTCATGGACAGAGGAGCCTGACGGGCTACCGTCCATAATGTCAGAAAGATTGGAACACGGCTTATTGACTGAACATGCACTCACTGCTTCTGTGTTTCCCCTTAAAATTGCCCTATAAAGCTAGAAAAGCATTTATTGCATAATCAACCAAGTGATATCATAGCAAAGGAACAGAAATTTCATTCTGCCTTTGGGGAAAGCAATACACTTGAGGTTATTTTGCTGAAATCTCTAGTGTGGAATCTTTTTTGCATCTTTGTAATCGCTTGCCTTGGTTTCCACTTAGAACCGCCTTGATGAGCCTGGTGTCGCATTTTCATGTTACAAGCAGGTTGGGTCCCAGAAGGCATGCAAGATTTGAAAAAGACATTCTCAAATATAATACGAGGGATCAATGTAAGAGTGCCAGGTAGGCATCAGAGCTCCTGTGCTCTCAGGAGCCTCGAGCCGGCTCCCTGGCCAGAACTGTGATCTGGCCTGGGAGCTACTTCATATATATTTATGGGGGCTACTTCATATATATTTATCCATTCCTCTGCTCATGGACATCTAGGTTGCATCCAAGTCTTGGTATTCTAAATAATGCTGCTATGAACCTTTGGGCTGCATGTATCTTTTTGAATCATGTTCTTCTCTGGATATATGCCCCAGATATATGCCCAGGAATGGGATTGCTTGACCATATGGTAACTCTGTTTTCAGGTATTAAAGGACCCTCCACAATGTTCTCTGTAGTAAATGCACCAACGTACATTCCCACCAACATATAAGAGGTTCCGTTTTCCCCCATCCCTTCTCCAGCACTTATTATCTGCAGACTTCTAAATAATAGCCATTTCAATTCTTTGGCACTCAGCTTTCTTCACAGTCCAACTCTCACATCCATACATGACCACTGGATAAATCATAGCCTTGACTAGACGGACCTTGTTGGTAAAGTAATGTCTCTGCTTTTGAACATGCCATCTAGGTTGGTCATAACTTTCCTTCCAATGAGTAGCGTCTTTTAGTTTCATGGCTGCAGTCACCATCTCCAGTGATTTTGCTTTCCCTTTTTCCCCCTCACCATATTTGTTAGTTTTGTTTTCATTCCTTTATTGTTGATTTAATTTTGATTGCTTTAGTTTTGATTTCTAGTTTGTGCTTTTGTTAGTCTTGTTCTTTCAAAATTTTAAAAAAATATAAATTTATTTATTTTAATTGGACGCTAATTACTTTACAATATTGTAGTGCTTTTTCCATACAGTGATATGAATCTGCCACGGGTGTACATATGTTACCATCCTGAACACCCTTCTCACCTCCCTTCCCATCGCGTTCCTCTGGGTCATCCCAGTGCACCAGCCCCAGGCATCCTCTCTCATGCATCAAACCTTGACTGGTAATTCGTTTCACATATGACATACGTGTTTCAGTGCCATTCTCCCACATCATCCCACCTTTGCCCTCTCCTACGGAGTCCAAAAGACTGTTCTATACATCTCTGTCTCTTTTTCTATCCTGCATATAGGGTTATCATTACCATCTTTCTAAATTCCATATATATGTGTTAGTATACTGTATTGGTGTTTTTCTTTCTGGTTTACTTCACTCTTTATAATAGGCTCCAGTTTTATCCATGTCATTAGAACTGATTCAAACATATTCTTTCTAGTGGATGAGTAATATTCCATTGTATATATGGACCACAGCTTTCTTATCCATTCATCTGCCGATGGATATCTAGATTCCTTCCATGTCCTGGCTATTATAAACAGTGCTGCGAGGAACATTGGGATACACGTGTCTCTTTCAGTTCTAGTTTCCTCGGTGTATATGCCCAGTACTGGGATGGCTGGGTCGTGTGGCAGTTCCATGTCCAGTTTTTTAAGGAATCTCCACACTGTTCTCCATAGTGGTTGTACTAGTTTGCATTCCCACCAACAGTGTAAGAGGGTTCCCTTTTCTCCACACCCTCTCCAGCATTTATTGCTTGTAGACCTTTGGATAGCAGCCACTCTATCATAAAATGGTTCCTCATTGTGGTTTTGATTTTAATTTCTCTGATAATGAGTGATGTTGAGCATCTTTTCATGTGTTTGTTAGCCACTTGTATGCCTTCTCTGGAGAAATGTCTGTTCAGTCCTTTGGCCCATTTTTTGATTGGGCCCATTTATTTTTCTGGAATTGAACTGCAGGAGTTGCTTGTATATTTTTGAGACTAGGTGTTTGTCAGTTGCTTCCTTTGCTATTATTTTCTCCCATTCTGAAGGCTGCCTTTTCACCTTGCTTATAGTTTCCATTGTTGTGCAAAAGCTTTTAAGTTTAATTAGGTCCCATTTTTAAAATTTTTGCTTTTATTTCCAATACTGTGGGAGGTGGATCATAGAGGATCCGGCTGTGATTTGTGTCAGGGAGTGTCTTGCCTGTTTTCCTCTAGGAGTTTTATAGTTTCTGGTCTTACATTTAGATCTTTAATCTGTTTTGAGTTTATTTTTGTGTATGGTGATATAAAGTGTTCTAGTTAAAATTAGTGGTTGATCAGTTTTCTCAGCACCACTTGTTAAAGAAATTATTTTTCTCCTTTGTGTATTCTTGCCTCCTTTGTCAAGCATAAGCTCTCCATAGGGGTGTGGATTTATCTCTGGGCTTCCTATTTTGTTCCATTGATCTATATTTCTGTCTTTGCGCCATTACCATACTACTTTCATGACTATGGCATTGTAGTAGAGCCTGAAGTCATGCAGGTTGATTCCTCCAGTTGCATTCTTCTTTGTCAACATTGCTTTGGCTATGTGAAGGTTTTTGTATTTCCATACAAATTGTGAAATTATTTGTTCTAGTTCTGTGAAAAACAGATGGGAAAACAGTGAAAACAGTGTCAGATTTTTTTTCCTGGGCTCCAAAATCACTGGAGATGGTGACTGCAGCCATGAAATTAAAAGACGCTACTCACTGGAAGGAAAGTTATGACCAAGCTAGATGGCATATTCAAAAGCAGAGACATTAAAACCAACAAGGTCCATCTAGTCAAGGCTATGATTTTTCCAGTGGTCATGTATGGATGTGAGAGTTGGACTGTGAAGAAAGCTGAGTGCCAAAGAATTGATGTTTTTGAACTGTGGTGTTGGAGAAGACTCTTGAGAGTCCCTTGGGCTGCGAGGAGATCCAGACAGTCCATTCTTCAGGAGATCAGCCCTGGGATCTCTTTGGAAGGAATGACGCTAAAGCTGAAACTCCAGTACTTTGACCACCTCATGTGAATAATTGACTCATTGGAAAAGACCCTGATGCTGGGAGGGGTTGGGGGCAGGGAGAGAAGGGGACGACAGAAAATGAGATGGCTGGATGGCATCAGTGACTCGAAGGACGTGAGTCTGAGTGAAATCTGTGAGTCGGTGATGGACAGAGAGGCCTGGCGTGCTGCAGTTCATGGGATCACAAAGAGTCAGACAGGACTGAATGACTGAACTGAACTAAATTTGATAGGGCTTGCACTGAATCTATAGATTCAATGGGTAGTATATTCAGTGGATTATACTTTGGGTAGTATACTCATTTTTTCACTATATTAATTATTTCAATCCATGAACATGGTATATTTCGCCATCTATTTGTGCCCTCTTTGATTTCTTTCAGCAGTGTTTTATAGTTTTCTACATATGGGGCTTTTGTTTCTTTAGGCAGATTTAGTCCTAAGTATTTTATTCCTTTCGTTGCAATGATGAATGGAATTGTTTCCTTAATTTCTCTGTTTTCTCATTGTTAGTCTATAGGAATGCAGGGGATTTCTGTCTATTAATTTTATATCCTGCAACTTTACTATATTCATTGCTTAACTCTAATAATTTTCTGGTGGAGTCTTTAGGGTTTTCTATGTGGAGGATTATGTCATCTGCAAATATGAGAGTTTTACTTCTTCTATCCCTATCTGGATTCCTCTTATTTCTTCTTCTGCTCTGATACTGTGGCCAAAACTTCCAAAACCATGTTGAACAGTAGTGGTGACAGGGGGAACACTTGTCTTGTTCCTGAATTTAGGGGAAATGCTTTCAATTTTTCACCATTGAGGATAATGTTTGCTGTGGGTTTGTCATATTTAGCTTTTATTATGTTGAGGTATGTTCCTTCTATTCCGGCTTTCTGGAGAGTTTTTAATCATAAATGGATGTTGAATTTTGTCAAAGGCTTTCTCTGCATCTACTGAGATAATCATATGATTTTTATCTTCCCATCTGTTAATGTGCTGTATTACATTGGTTGATTTGTGGATACAGACGAATCCTTGCATCCTTGGGTTAAAGCCCACTTGGTCATGTTTTTAATACGTTGTTGGATTCTGTTTGCTAGAATTTTGTTAAGGACTTTTGGATCTATGTTAATCAGTGATGTCTGCCTGTAGTTTTCTTTTTTGTGCGGCATCTTTGTCAGGTTGTGGTAATAGGCTGATGGTGGCCTCATAGAATGAGCTTGGAAGTTTACCTTCCTCTGTAATTTTCTGGAAGAGTTTGAGTAGGATAGGTGTCGGCTCTTCTCTAAAGTTTTGGCAGAATTCAACTCTGAAGCCATCTGATCCTGGACTTTTGTTTGTTGGAAGGTTTCTGATTACAGTTTCAATTTCTGTGCTTGTGATGGGTCTGTTGAGATTTTCTATCTCTTCCTGGTTCAGTTTTGGAAATTTGCACTTTTCTAAGAATTTGTCAATTTCTTCCAAGTTGTTCATTTTATTGGCATATAGTTGCTGATAGTAGTCTCTTATGATCCTTTGTATTTCTAGGTTGTCTGTTGTGATTTCTCCATGTTCATTTCTTCTTCTCTCTTTGTTTCTTGATGAGTCAGGCTAATCGTTTGTCAGTTTTATTTGTCTTCTCAAAGAACCAGCTTTTGGCTTTGTTGATTTTTGCTATGGTCTCTTTTCTTTCTTTTGCATTTATTTCTGCCCTAATTTTTAAGATTTCTTTCCTCCTACTAACCCTGGGGTTCTCCAGTTCTTCCTTTTCTAGTAGCTTTATGTGTAGAGTTAGATTGTTTATTTGACTTTTTTTATTGTTTCTGGAGGTAAGCCTGTATGGCTATGAGCCTACCCCTAGCACTGATGTACAGTGTCCCATAGATTTTGGGTTGTTGTGTGTTCATTTTCATTCATTTTAATGCATACTTTGATTTCTTTTTTAATTATTTCTGTGATTTGTTGGTTATTCAGCAGCGTGTTGTTCAGCCTCCATATGTTGGAATTTTTAATAGTTTTTCTCATGTAATTGATATCTAATCTTACTGCATTGTGGTCAGAAAAGATGCTTGGAGTGATTTCCATTTTTTTGAATTTACCAAGGCTAGTTTATGGCCCAGGATGTGATCCGTCCTGGAGAAGGTTCCTTGTGCACTCGAGAAAAAAGTAAAATTCATTGTTTTGGGTGAAATGTCCTATAGATATCAATTAGGTCTAACTGGTCTATTGTTTCATTCAAAGTTTGTGTTTCCTTGTTAACTTTCTGTTTAGTTGATCTATCCATAGGTGTGAGTGGGGGTATTAAAGTCTCCCACTATTATTGTGTTATTGTTTATTTCCCCTTTCATACTTGTTAGCATTTGTCTGACATATTGTGGTGCTCCTATGTTGGATGCATGTATATTTATAATTATTATATCTTCTTCTTGGATTGATCTTTTGATCATTATGTAGTGTCCTTCTTTGTCCCTTTTCACCACCTTTGTTTTAAAGGCTATTTTATCTGATATGAGTATTGCTACTCTTGCTTTCTTTTGGTCTTTATTTGTGTGGAATAACTTTCCCAGCCCTTCACTTTCAGTCTGTATGTGTCCCCTGTTTCGAGGTGGGTCTCTTGTAGACAAAATATATCTATCTTGCTTTAGTATCCATTCAGCCAGTCTTTGTCTTTTGGTTGTGGTGTTCAACCCATTTACACTTTAAGTAATTACTCATAAATATGATCCCATTGCCATTTACTTTATTGTTTGGGGTTCGAGTTTATACACCCTTTCTGCATATAGTCCTAGCTAGAGCAACCAGAGAAGAAAGAGAAATCAAAGCAATCCAGATGGGAAAAGAAGTAGAGCTCTCTCTGTTTGCAGATGACGTGATACTATAAACAGAAAATCCTAAGGATACTATCAGAAAATTACTAGAGCAAAGTCTCAAGATACAAAATGAATACACAATGATCACTTGCATTCCTATATACTAACAATGAAAAATCAGAAAAAGAAATGTAATCAATCCCATTCACCATTG
The DNA here is from genome assembly GCF_001704415.2 of Capra hircus. Lineage (NCBI taxonomy): Eukaryota > Metazoa > Chordata > Mammalia > Artiodactyla > Bovidae > Capra > Capra hircus. Next base: position 79,408 of record NW_017190152.1, read on the forward strand.
AAACAAAAAATAAAATATCTGCCTCTTGAGAAACCTGAATGCGGTTCAGGAGGTAACGGTTAGAACTGGACATGGAACAACAGACTGGTTCTAAATAGGAAAAGGAGTATGTCAAGCCTGTATATTGTCACCTGCCCATTTAACTTATATGCAGAGTACATCACAAGAAACGCTAGGCTGGAGGAAGAACTGGAATCAAGATTGCCAGGAGAAACCTCAGATACGCAGATGAGACCACGCTTATGGCAGAAAGTGAAGAAGAACTAACAAGCCTCTTGATGACAATGAAACAGGAGAGTGAAAACATTGGCTTAAAGCTCAACATTCAGAAAACAAAGATCATGGCTTCCAGTCCCATCACTTTATGGCATGTAGGTGGGGAAACAGTGGAAACAGTGTCAGTATTTTTCAGGGCTCCAAAATCACTGCAGATGGTGATTGCGGACATGAAATTGAAAGACGCTTACTACTTGGAAGGAAAGTTATGACCAACCTAGATAGCACATTCAAAAGCAGAGACATTACTTTGTCAGCAAAGGTCTATCTAGCTAAGGCATGGTTTTTCCAGCGGTCATGTATGGATGTGAGAGTTGAACTGTGAAGAAAGCAGAGTGCCAAAGAATCGATGCCTTTGAACTGTGATGTTGGAGAACACTTGAGAGTCCCTTGGACTGCAAGGAGAGCCACCTGGTCCATCCTAAAGGAGATCAGTCCTGGGTGTTCATTGGAGGGATTGATGTTGAAGCTGAACCTCCAATACTTTGGCCACATGATGCAAAGAGTTGACTCATTTGAAAAGACCCTGATGCTGGGAAAGACTGAGGGCAGGAGGAGAAGAGGATGACAGAGAGGATGAGATGGTTGGATGACATTATCGACTTGATGGACATTGGTTTGGGCGGACTCCAGGAGTTGGTGATGGACAGCGAGACATTGTGTGCTGTGGTTCATCGGGTCACAAATAGTCAGACATGACTGAGCAACTAAACAGAACGGAACGATGAAAAATCAAAAAAAAAAAAAAAAAGAAACGGAATCAATCCCATTCACCACTGAAACAAAAAATAAAATATCTAGGAATAAGCCTACTGAAGCAGACAAAAGAACTGCATACAGTTCTGATGAAAGAAATCAAAGACAATGCAAACAGATGGAGAGATATTTCATATTCCTGTGTAGGAAGAATCAATATCATGAAAATAACTATGTTACTATTCCAGCTCTCTACAGATTCAAAGAGATCCTCATCAAATTACCAATTGTATTTCTAACATAACTAGAAGAAAAAATACCACTATTCATATGGGAAACAGAAGGTTCCAAATAACCAAAGTAGCCTGGAGAATGAGCAATAGAAATGGAGGAATCAACCTTCCAGACTTCAGATTATATTGCAAACCTACACTCATCAAGACAGTATGGTACTGGCACAAAAACAGAAATATAGACCAATGGAACAAGATAAAAAGCCCAGAAATAAGCCCATGCACCTATGGGTACCTTATTTTTGACAAAGAAGGCAAGAATATGGGGCAAATACAACCTCTTCAATAAGTGGTGCTGGTTAAATTCGACAGCTACATGTAAAAGAAAGAATTAGATCACTTCCTTACAGCACACACAAAGATAAATTCAAAATGTACTGAAGACCTAAATGTAAGACCAGAAACTATAAAACTCTTAGAGGACAACAGGCAGAACACTCGGCCGCATAAATCAAAGCAAGATCCTCTATGACCTACTTCCTAGAGTAATGGAAATAAAAACAGAAGTAAAAAAGTGGGACCTAATTAAACTTAAAAGATTTGCATAGCAAAGGAAACTATAAGCCAAGTGAAAAGGCAACCCTGAGAATGGGAGAAAACAACAGCAAATGAAACAAATGACAAAAGATAAATTTCCAAAATATACAAGCAGCTCATACAACTCAATCCCAGAAAAACAACCCAAGCAAAAAGTGAGAAAAAGGCCTTAAGGAACATTTCTCCAAAGAAGACATAGAGACCACTAACAAGCGCATGAGAAGATGCTCAGCGACACTCATTATTAGAGAAATGCACATCAAAACCATAATGAGATACTACCTCACAGCAATCAGAAAGGCCATCATCGAAAAGTCCGCAGCAATAAATGTTGGAATGGATGCGGAGAAAAGGAAACCCTCTTGCACTGTTAGTGGGAATGAAAATTGATACAGCCACTTTGGAACACAGTATGGAGATCCCTTAAAACACTAGGAGTAAAACCACCATAATGGCCAGCGATCCTACTTCCAGGCATATACCCCGAGGAAACAAAAATTGAAAAACACACATGTACCCTAATGTTCACTGCAGCACTGTTTACAATAGCTGGAACATGGAAGCAACCTAGATGTGCATCATACATGAATGGATAAAGAAGTGTGAGGCATACCCACAATGGAATATTACTCAGCCCAAGAGAAGTGCATCTGAGTCAGTTCTACTGAGGTGGATGAACCTAGACCTTATTATACAGAGAGAAGTAAGTCAGAAAGAGAAAAATAAATATCATTTACTAACACATATATATGGAATTTAGAAAGATGGGACCAAAGTATTTATTTTCAGGGCAACAATGCAAAACAGACATAAAGAACAGACTGATGGACATGGCGAGCGGGGAGGAGAGGGTGAGATTTGTGGAGAGAGTAACATGAAAGCAGTATTTGGATGCAATCTCAAAAACAATAGAATGATCTCAGTTCACTTCTAAGGCAAACCATTCAATATCATGGTAATCCAAGCCTAATGCCCCAACAGTAATGCTGAAGAAGCTGAAGTTGAGCCATTCTATGAAGACCTGCAAGACCTTTTAAAACTATTACCCAAAGAAGATGTCCTTTTCATTATAGGGGACTGGAATGCAAAAGTAGGAAGTCAAGAAACACTTGGAGTAGCAGGCAACTTTGGCCTTGGAGTACAGAATGAAGCAGGGCAAATGCTAACACAATTTGCCAAGAGAATGTAGTGGTCATAGCAAACACCCTCTTCCAACAGAGACGACTCTACACATGAACATCACCAGATGGTCAATACCAAAATGAGACTGATTATATTCTTCGTAGCCAAATATGGAGATGCTCTATGTAGTCGGCAAAAACAAGGCCAGGAGCTGACTGTGGCTCAGATCATGAATTCCTTGATCTTGAAGAAATTGGGGGAAATCAATAGACCATTCAGGTATTACCTAAATCAAATCCCTAATAATTATGTAGTGTAAGTGAGAAATATTATTTAAGGGGCTAGATCTGGTAGAGTGCCTGATGAACTATGGACAGGAGTTCATGACGTTGTACAGGAGACAGGGATCAAGACCATCCCTAAGAAAAAGAAATGCACAAAAGCAAAATGGCTGTCTGAGGAGGCCTTACAGATAGCTAGGAGAAGAAGAGAAGCGAAAAGCAAAGGAGAAAAGGAGAGATATAAGCATCTGAATGTAGAGTGCCGAAGAATAGCAAGGAGAGAAAAGAAAGCTTTCTTCAGTGATGATTGCAAAGAAATAGGGGGAAAATAGAATAGGAAAGACTAGATTTCTCTTAAAGAAAGTTAGAGATACCGAGGGAATATTTCATGCAAAGATGGACTCAATAGAGGACAGAAATGGCAGGGACCTAACAGAAGCAGAAGCAGAAGATATTAAGAAGAGGTGGCAAGAATACACAGAACTGTACAAAAAGTTCTTCATGACCCAGATAATCACAATGGTGTGAACAGTCACCTAGAAGCAGACATCTTGGAATGTGAAGTCAAGGGGGCCTTAGAAAGTATCACTACAAACAAAGCCAGCAGAGGTGATGGAATTCCAGTTGAACTGTTTCAAATCCTGGAAGATGATGCTGTGAAAGTGCTGCACTCAGTATGCCAGCAAATTTGGAAAACTCAGCAGAGGCCACTGGACTGGAAAAGGTCAGTTTTCATTCCAATCCCAAAGAAAGGCAATGCCAAAAAATGCTCAAACTACCACACAATTGCACTCATCTCACAGGCTAGCAAAGTAATGCTCAAAAATTCTCAAAGGCAGGCTTTAGCAATATGTGAACCACGAACTTCCAGATGGTCAAGCTGGTTTTAGAAAAGGCAGAGGAATCAGAGATCAAATTGCCAACATCCGCTGGATCTTTGAAAAAGCAAGAGAGTTCCAGGAAAGCATCTGTTTCTGCTTTATTGACTATGCCAAAGCCTTTGAATATGTGGATCACAATAAACTGTGGAAAATTCTGAAAGAGATGGGACAACCAGTCCACATGATCTGCCTCTCGAGAAACCTGTATACAGGTCAGAAAGCAACAGAACTGGACAAGGAACAATAGATTGGTTCCCAACAGGAAAAGGAGTATGTCAAGGTTGCATATTGTCACCCTGCTTATTTAACTTACATGTAGAGGACATCATGAGAAATGCTGGGCGAGGTGGAGCATAAGCCGGAATCAAGATTGGCAGAAGAAATATGAATATCCTCAGATATAGAGATGACTCCACCCTTGTGGCAGAAACTGAAGAAGAACTCAAGAGCCTCTTGAGGAATGTGGAAGAGGGGAGTGTGAAAAAGTTGGCTTAGAGCTCAACATTCAGGAAATTAAGATCATGGCATTTGGCCCCACCACTTCATGGTTGTACATTAGAGTGGAATGAGGCAGAGAAGCCAGCAAACCGGGTGTCTCCTCACTCTCCTTAGCACAGCCCTGCTTAGCTCTCCTTAGTGGAGCCGTCCTTGTGCAGTTCTCCTTAGCTTCAGTCTTTGTGCATTAGCTAGAAAACCTGTTCAACATCCTTGAATGCTTGGAAAGTTCTATCAGAAAGTGCTGGGGAAAGTACAGAGCAAATAAAAACGAAAAAATTGCACATGATGTATAATTTCAAATTTTAAAAATATGAGCTGAAAAACGATGTCTCAGTCCCTTGCTCATGGCTCTTTCGCACCAGGCTCCTTTGTCCATGGAATACTCCAAGCAAGAGTACTGGAGTGGGTTACCAATCCCTTCTCCAGAGGGGTCTTCCCAACCCAGGGATCTAGCTCCTGACTCCTGCACTGGCAGGCATGTTCTTTATCACTGAGCCACCAAGGAAGCCCCCAAATAGTAACTCTTTGAAACTAAACATGCCTTTTATATACATTTTCATACTTTGTGCACTGACCAAGTTCTATTGCTAATAGCCACAGACCGCATTTTCCATCATAAAAGTCGCATCACCTTCCCACTGGCCCCATCTAAGTGGGAAGTCTTGGTGTATCAGCTACAAAAAATGTTCACCTTTTTTGAATGTTTGGAAATTTTTATGATAAAATGCTTAAGAAGTACAGAACAAGGTACAGACATGAAGTGTATTTCCAATGCTAAAAATATGCACTGAAAATTGATGGGGGGGAATGGACTGAAATATGAACTGTGGTGAAAGTAATCGTGGTTTTTGCTTACTTTATCACACCCCCTGCACAGGCTAAGTTCTTTCCCCAATATCCACAGTCTACATTTTCCATAATAAAAGTTTCATCACTTTTGGTGTGGCCTAAGGGAGACAGGCCTACTGGATGGCAGCATCTTTTTGCTTGCGTTCCCCTCCTCATCCTTGGCTTTGAGCACACCTGCTGGGACTCCCAGTGTCCTCCAATCCAAGCTCTAGAGATGTGTCTCCATTGGCTTCTCAGGGCTGAGCAAGCCTATTGCCCACTCATCTGATTTTAGTCCCAGGTGCAGCCCAACCCATCTTGCCTTCATCTTGGCCCATCATGGTGATACCTACCTTACTTCATTTTTTTCTCTTTACACACACACGCACACACACACACACACACACACGAGGCTAATGTAAAAAGCTTTTTGAAAAGTACGTGTGGAAAGGCAGCCAGGTGAATTCTGAGTTGTCCCCCCTCCTGAATCTTTAACCACACACTCTAGTATCCTTGAGTTTTTTGTCTGTTATTTAAATTTTACTTTACATGACCTTTGAAGATAAAAAGGGAAATTTTACAAAACTTTCTTTTTAGTAAAATTCCTGCTTGGGTCAATAAACAGTTAATTATAAAATGACAATTGAGAAATCTTTGGAAGAGAGCTAGCAAAGGGTTCATTTACCTAATTTATGTAGAGTCCAAAGTTAAAATAAGATGAAAAATCTAATATTAGAAAAACATGAAGTAAACAAAAGGTACAAAGAAATAAATATACCCAGGGGAAAAAAAAAAAAAAGAAAGAAAAATTACCAAAAAAACGAAGATATTTTGAAGTTAATTGGTAATAATTAAGAATATTATCTGGTAATAGTAACAGAAATGCAAACCAAAACATTAATGGAATACGATTTCTCACCAAGCAAACTGCAGAAAGTTCAATAAGTAAATTGAAAGATATCAAAATTTTCCACTGAATTGAGGATGAGACTAGAAAATGAGGGCTCATGCATTTCTGTGAAAGTGTAAAGTGATGAAACTTTGAAGAACAATGTGACAGTGTCTAGTAAATTTATAAATGCATGGCCACTTAGCCAGACCCTGTTCGGAACTTACATTGCAGAAATATTTATGCAATAACACCAAGATTTTATATATATATATATATATTTATATATTTATATTTATATATATATGTGTGTGTGTGTGTGTGTGATGTTTACTGCAATATCTTCTTTCCCCTATCATCGTAAAAATCTCTTTGTGCTCCTTTCCCCACTGCCCTTATCCCATGCAAATCCTGTGCTCAGTTCTATAAGTTTGGATGACTTTGGCCTCATCTAGACCTTCCTATAAATGGAGCCTACAGTAGGTACACGTGTAGTAAGTAGCTTTACAATGTGTTACTTTTCGCTGTACAGAAAAGTAAATCAACTGTGTGTATCTGTGTGTGTGTGTGTGTGTGTGTGTGTGTGTGTATAAATACACATATCCCATTTTAAAAATTTCCTTTCCGGGTAGATCACCAAAGAGCACTGAGGACAGTTTCCTGTGCTACACAGATGGTCTCATTAGTTCAGTTCAGGTCAGCCACTCAGACGTGTCCGGCTCTTTGCGATCCCATGTATTGCAGCATGCCAGGTTTCCTGTCCATCAACAACTCCCGGGAGTTTCCTCAAACTCATGTCCATCGTGTCAGGGATGTCATCCAGCCATCTCATCCTCTGTTATCTCCTTTTCCTTCCACCTTCAACCTTTCCAGCATCAGGGTCTTTTCCAGTGAGTCACTTCTCATCAGGTGGCCAAATTATTGGATGTTTAGCTTCAGCAACAGTCCTTCCAATGAACATTCAGGGCTGATTTCCTTTAGGATGGACTGGTTGGCTCTCCTTGCAGTTCAAGGGACTCTCAAGAGTCTTCTCCAACACCACAGTTCAAAAACATCAATTCTTCGGCCCTCAGCTTTCTTTAAGGTCCAGTTCTTACATCCATGCATGACTCCTGGAAAACCCATAGCTTTGACGAGACAGATCTTTGTCAGCAAAGTAATGCCTCTGCTATTTAATATGCTGTACAGGTTGCTCATATATGTAACTTTTAATTTCATGGCTGCAGTCACCATCTGTTGTGATTTGGGAGCTCCAAAAGTAAAGTCTGTCACTGTTTCCATTGTTTCACCGTCTATTTGCCATGAAATGATGGGACTGGGTGCCACGATTTCAGTTTTCTGAATGTTGAGTTTTAAGCCAACTTTTTCACTCTGCTCTTTCACTTCCTTTGAGAGGCTCTTTAGTTCTTCACTTTCTGCCATAAGGTGGTGTCATCTGCATATCTGAGGTTATTTATTTTTCTCCCAGCAAACTTGTTTCCAGCTTGTGCTTCATCCAGTGAGGCATTTCACATCATGTACTCTGCATGTAAGTTAAATAAGCAGTGTACTCCTTTCCCAATTTGAAATCAGTCTGTGGTTCGATATGCAGTTCTAACTGTTGGTTTTTCACCTGTATACAGATTTCTCAGGAGGCATGATCCACACAGTCAAAGGATTTGGTGCAGTCACTAAAGCAAATGTCGATGTTTCCCTGGAACTCTCTTTCCTTTTTTGATTATTCAGAAGATGTTGGTAACTTGATCACTGATTCCTCTGCCTTTCTAACTCCCGATTGAACATCTGGGAGTTCACGGTTCATGTACTGTTGAAGTCTGGCTTGGAGAACTTTGAGCATTACTTTTTCCTAGCGTGTGAGACGATTGCAAATGTGTGTTAAAAAGCAGAGACATTACATTGTCAACAAAGGTCCATCTAGTCAAGGCTATGGTTTTTCCGGGGGCCATGTGAGATTTGGACTATAAAGTAAGCTGAGCACCAAGGAATTGATGCTTTTGAATTGTGGTGTTGCAGAAGACTCTTGAGAGTCCCTTGGACTGCAAGGAGATCCAACCAGTCCATCCTGAAGGAGATCAGTTCTGGGTGTTCGTCAGTAGGACTTATGTTGAAGCTGAAACTCTAATACTTTGGCCACCTGATGCGAAGAGCTCACTCATTTGAAAAGACTCTGATGCTCGGAAAGATTGAGGGCAGGAGAGGAAGGGGGCAACAGAGGATGAGATGGTTGGATGACATCACCGACTCCGTGGACATAGGTTTGGGTGGACTCTGGGAGTTGGTGATGGACAGGGAAGCCTGGTTTGCTGTGGTTCATAGGGTCACAAAGAGACAGAAACAACTTAGTGACTGAACTGAACTGAACTGATAGTCTGAACATTCTTTGGCAGTACCTTTCTTTGCAATTGGAATGAAAACTGACCTTTTCCAGTCCTGTGGCCACTGCTGAGACTTCCAGATTTGCTGGGATACTGAGTGCAGCAGTCTCACAGCATCATCTTCTAGGGTTTGAAATAGCTCACCTGAAGTTCCATCACCTCCACTAGCTTTGTACAGCATGATGCTTCCCAGTGCCCACTTGACTTCACATTCCAGGTTGTCTGACTCTAGTTGACTGATCACACCATCGTGTTTATCTGGGTCATGAAGGTCTTTCTTGTACAGTTCTTCTGTGATTCTTGCCTCTTCTTCTTATCTTCTGCTTCTGTTAGGTCCATATATTTTCTGTCCTACATTGTGCTCATCTTTGATGAAATGTCCCCTTGGGATCTCTAATTTTCTTGAAGAGATTTCGTCTTTCCCATTCTAGTGTTTTCATCTGTTTCTGTGCGTTGATCACTGATGAAGGATTTCTTATCTTTCCCTGCTATTCTTTGGAATTCTGCATTCAGATGGGTATATCTCTCATTTTCTCCTTTGCTTTATTTTCTCATTTCTCTCCTTTTCTCAGCTATTTGTAAGGCCTCCTCAGAGAACCATTTTACCTCTTTTTTTTTTTGCATATCTTTTTCTGAGCAATGTCCTTGATCACTGCCTCCTGGACAAAGTTACAAATCTCATTAGTTATGAAGACATTATTCTCCAAAATGTCAAAACAGCTCTTGTAGGCCAGTATCAATACAAGAAAAAAAAAATTAAAAAATGAGGAGATCTAAATGGACATTATTCTAAAGAAGATATACAGATGGTGATGATACACATGAAAAGATGGTCAACATGACTATTAGAGAAATGCACATCAGAACTGCAATGAGGTATTACTTCACACCAGTCGAAATAGCCCACACCAAAAAGTCTACAAAAAATTATTTCTGGAGAGTGTGTGGTGAACAGGGAACCCTCTGGCACTGTCGGTGGGCGTGTAAACTGGTAGAGCCACTACGGTGAACACTAGGGGACCTCCTTAAGAAAACTAAGAAAAGAATTACCATATGACCCAGCCACACCACTCCTGGGCATATTCCTGGAGAAAACCTTAATTTCAAAAGATACATGTGCTCCAATCTTCATTGCAACATTATATAGTGCAGCCTCATGCAACATTTTAAAAATCATAACGAAAATGGAGAAAAGAAGAAAAACAAAATATTGAAGTAATCAGTCTCTAAACAGGGGATCCAATTACTAGGTATCTGTAAAACTGAAGGCTTAAAGACATGACTGTGTGACTGAACTGAACTGAACTGAACTGAAAGGCTTAAAGATAAGCTAATCAAGGAAGAGAGTTCCAGAAAAACATCTATTTCTGCTTTATTGACTATGCCAAAGCCTTTGACTGTGTGAATCACAATAAACTGTGGAAAATTCTGGAAGAGATGGGAATACCAGACCACCTGACCCGCCTCTTGAGAAATCTGTTTGCAGGTCAGGAAGCAACAGTTAGAACTGTTCATGGAACAACAGACTGGTTCCAAATGGGAAAAGGAGTACGTCAAGGCTGTATATTGTCACCCTGCTTAATTAACTTATATGCAGAGTACATCATGAGAAACGCTGGACTGGAAGAAACACAAGCTGGAATCAAGATTGCCGGGAGAAATCTCAATAACCTCAGATATGCAGATGACACCACCCTTATGGCAGAAAGTGAAGAGGAGCGAAAAAGCCTCTTGATGGAAGCGAAAGAGGAGAGCGAACAAGTTGGCTTAAAGCTCAACATACAGGAAACAAAGATCATGGCAACTGGTCCCATCACTTCATGGGAAATAGATGGGAAAACAGAAGAAACAGTGTCAGACTTTATATTTTGGGGCTCCAAAATCACGGCAGATCGTGACTGCAGTCATGAGCAACCTAGATAGTATATCCTTGGAAGAAAAGTTACGAGCAACCTAGATAGTATATTCAAAAGCAGAGACACTACTTTGCCGACTAAGCTCCATCTAATCAAGGCATGGTTTTTCCTGTGGTCATGTATGGATGTGAGAGTTGGTTGTGAAGAAAGCTGAGCCCCGAAGAATTGATGCGTTTGAACTGCGGTGAAGACTCTTGAGAGTCCCTTGGACTGCAAGCAGATCCAACCAGTCCATTCTGAAGGAGATCAACCCTAGGATTTCTTTGGAAGGAATGATGCTGAAGCTGAAGTGCCAGTACTTTGGCCACCTCATGTGAAGAGTTGACCCACTGGAAAAGACTCCGATGCTGGGAGCGATTGGGAGCAGGAGGAGAAGGGGACAACCGAGGATGAGATGGCTGGATGGCATCATAGACTTGATGGACGTGAGTCTGAGTGAACTCCAGGAGATGGTGATGGACAGGGAGGCCTGGCATGCTGCGATTCATGGGGTCACAAAGAGTCGGATACGACTGGGCAACTGAACTGTACTGCACCAAGCAAGAATCAAGGATCAAAACCAAGTTGAATGTTGGTATTCAAATAGCACAAAAGATGAATTTATATTAAAAGAAGTAGCACAACCTTATCTCCCTATTACAGGAAGTCAGAATTCTGAGCCAATGGTAAAGTGAGATCATAGCCGATTGTTTTCTTCTTTTTATATTTTCTGGCAACTTTACATTTCCTGGTATAAGCATGTATGAATTTTTAATAAAGCTAGCCAGTATCTTTTCCTACATGTGAGGAATATCTCTGGTGTTTATTAATTACATACATAAGCATTCTTCTATATCTCCAAGAGAGGGCAGGAAAAGCACAGTAAATATTTATTCATACACACATTTACATACAAGCGAATACATCTGTATTTTATAAATTTCATTCATGAGCATTCTTTTTTTTCTCCAGGAGAGGACAGTAAAGCACAATAAATATTTATCCTTAACCATACACACTCTGCAGTCACTTGGACTGCAAGGAACTCAAACTAGTCAATCCTAAATGAAATCAGTCCTGAATATTCACTGGAAGAACTGATACTGAAGCTCAAACTCCAATATTTTAGTCACCTGATCCAAAGAAATGAGTCATTGGAAAAGACCCTGATGCTGGGATTGAAGGCTGGAGGGGAAGGAGACGACAGAAGATGATGGTTGGATGGCATCACCCACTTGGTGGACACGAGGTTGAGCAAGTCCCAGGGGTTGGTGATGAATAGGGAAGTCTGGCATCCTACATTCCATGGGGTAACAAGAGTCAGACAAGACTGAGCAACTGAACAGAACTGACTGACATATACATACAAAATCCTAATATAGCCTCAAAATCGACGTACTATCCCCAGTGGTATAATAAAGACATTTTAATAATATATTCCAAAAGAAAAAAAATATATTCATAAAAATAACCACAGATGAATATCTCTGCTACTAAGTCGCTTCAGTCGTGTCCGACTCTGTGCGACACATGGACAGCAGCCCACCAGGCTCTGCCATCCCTGGGATTCTCCAGGCAAGAACACTGGAGTGGGTTGCCATTTCCTTCTCCAATGCATGAAAGTGAAAAGGGAAAGTGAAGTTGCTCAGTCGTATCCAACTCTTAGCGATCGCATGGACTGCAGCCCACCAGGCTCCTCTATCCATAGGATTTTCCAGGCAAGAGTACTGGAGTGGGGTGCCATTGCCTTCTCACGGTGAATATCCCTATGTATGGTTAAAAGGATCCAAGAATCTGAACAGCTACAACAATAAGGCCTTTTGAGGCAACATGCGTGGACTGAGAGATGATCATACTAAGTGAAGTGAGAGATGATCATACTAAGTGAACTGAGTTACACAGAGAAAGACAAACACCAAAAATCACTTAAAAGTGGAACTGAAGATACGACACAATGAACATATGTATGAAACAGAAACACCCTCATGGACTTGGAGAACAGACTTGTGGCTTCCAAGCCAGAGAGAATAGGGGAGGAAGAGACTGAGGTTAAGGTATATAAACTAGAGTGTATGGAATGGATGGACTAGTTACTTCTGTAGAGGACAGAGAATTATATTCCATATCCTATGATAAATCATAATACAAAAGAATATATGTGCGACTTCCCTGCCAGTCCACACTTCCACTTGAGGGGATGCAGGTTCAATCCCTGGTCAGGCAACTGATGCTGCATACCACACAGAGTAGACAAAGAAAGAAAGAAAGAAAGAAAGAAAGAAAGACCTAAATAAAAGAATGTGCACACACACACACACAGACACACACACAATGTACATATACACATGCATGTGTATAACTGAATCACTTTGCTGTAAAGCAGAAAGTAACACAACATTGTAAATCAACTATACCTCAATTAAAAAGCAACATGACTGGGGAAAAAACGGATTGGTGTATTTCATTGTATATAAAGTTTATATCCAAAGAAAATTGCTGTAAACAAGCACGGCTCAATGCTTAATGGTAGGCTTGCTGAAATACCTACGGAGAGACATACTGATGTCTGCAATTTACTGGAAAATGCACCAAGGAAACTGACCGATTGATGATTGTATAGAAGGGTGGACAAATGGATAGAATGGTGACAAAAGAAGTGTTGTAAAACAGGTGCAAATACAAGGCCCTTATATGTTCTGTCTACGAGAGACCCACCTCAATCCAAGGGACACATACGGAGTGGAAGTGAAGGGCTGGAAAAGGATATTTCAAACAAATGGAGACCAAAAGAAAGCAGGAGTAGCAGTACTCATATAAGATAAAATACACTTTGAAATAAAGGCCTTGAGAAGATACAAAGAAGGACACTACATATTGATCAGAGGATCAATCCAAGAAGAAAATATAGCAATTATAAACATGTATGCACCAACATAGGAGCACCTCAATACATAGGGCAAAGGTTAACAAGTATGAAAGTGTCAATTAACAGCAACACAATAAGAGTGGGAGACTGTAATACCCCACTCACACCTATAGATAGATTAACCAAACAGATAATTAACAAGGAAACACAAACTTTACATGATACAATCAACCGGTTCCGTTCAGTCACTCAGGTGTGTTCAAATCTTTGCGACCCCATGGGCTGCAGCATGCCAGGCCTCCCTGCTCATTACCAACTCTCAGGAGCTTTTCCAAACTCATGTCCATCTGGTCAGTGATGCCATCCAGTCATCTCACTCTCTATCGTTCTCATCTTCTCCCACTTTCAATATTTCCAGGATAAGGGTCTTTTCAAATTAGTTATATCTTTGCATCAGGTGGCCAAATTATTGGAGACTCAGTTTCAACCTCAGTCCTTCTGATGAACACTCAGGATTAATCTCCTTTAGGATGGACTGGTTGGATCTCCTTGCAGGCCAAGGGACTCACAAGAGTCTTCTCCAACACCACAGTTCAAAAACCTCAATTCTTCAGCATTCTGTTCAGCTCAGTTCAGTCGCTCAGGGGTGCCTGACTCGTTGCGACCCCATGAATTTCAGAAGACCAGGCCTCCCTGTCCATTACCAACTCTGGGAGTTCACCCAAATTCATGTCCATGAAGTCGGTGATGCCATCCAGCCACCTCATCCTCTGTTGTCCCCTTCTCCTCCTGCCCTCAATCTTTCCCAGCAACAGGGTCTTTTCAAATGAGTCAGCTGTTCACATCAGGTGGCCAAAGTATTGGAGTTTGACCTTCAACATCAGTCCTTTCAATGAACACCCAGGACTGATCTTTACAATGGACTGGTTGGATATCCTTGCAGTCCGATGGACTCCCAAGAGTCTTCTCCAACACCACAGTTCAAAAGCATCAATTCTTCAGCATTCAGCTTTCTTCACAGTCCAACTCTCACATCCATACAGCTTTCTTTATAGTCCAACTCTCACATGACCACTGGAAAAACCATAGCCTTGACTAGATGGACTTTTGTTGGCAAAGTAATGTCTCTGCTTTTTAATATGCTGTCTAGGTTAGTCACAACTCTCCTTCCAAGGAGTAAGCGTCTTTTAATTTCAAGCCTGCAGTCACCATCTGCAGTGATTTTGGAGTCCCTCCAAATAAAGGCTGTCACTCTTTCCACTGTTTCCTTATCTATTTGCCATGAAATAATGGGAACAGATGCCATGAAATAATGGGAACAGTTGCCATGATCTTAGTTTTCTTAGACTCCTAGCTTAGCTATCCTTAGATCTCGTTAACATAGCCCAACTCTACTTAGTGTTGCTCTCCTTAGCGAAGCTCTCCTTAATTAGCTTTCCTAATTAATTAGCTCTCCAGTCACTTCAGACTTGCTTAGCTTAGCCCTCCTTAGTTCAGCTCCCCTCAATTAAGCTCTCCATAAGCTCCTCTTAGCTCAGCAGTCCTCAGCTTAGCTCTCTCCTCATCTAAGTGCTCCTTAGCTCTTGTTGGCCCAGCTCTCCAAACCCCAGCTCTCCTTGCTGCTGCTGCTGCTGCTGCTAAGTTGCTTCAGTCGTGTCCGACTCTCTGCGATCCCATAGATGGCAGCCCATCAGGCTCCCCCATGCCTGGGATTCTCCAGGCAAGAACAAATCTCCTTAACTCTGCCCTCCTTATCCCTCAAAAGTGAAAAGTGAAAGTGAAGTTTCTCCGTTGTGACCGACTCTTTGGACTGTGGCCAACCAGGCTCCCCTGTCCGTGGAATTTTCCAGCCCAGAATACTGGAGTGGGTGGCCACTTCCTTCTTCAAGGCATCTTCCCAACCCAGGGACCGAACACATGTCTCCCATATTGCAGGCAGATGCTTTACATTCTGAGCCACCAGGGAAGCCCTAGCCCTCCTTAGCTCTCCGTAGCTTTTTCCTCTTTAGCTCAGCTCTCAGTAGCTTCGCCATCCTTACCTCAGCTCTCCTCAGCTCGCTTTCCATGCTGCTGCTGCTGCTAAGTCGCTTCAGTCGTGTGCGACCCTATAGACAGCAGCCCACGGGGCTCCCCCATCCCTGGGATTCTCCAGGCAAGAATACTGGAGTGGGTTGCCATTTCCTGCTCCAATGCATGAAAGTGGAATGTGAAAATTGAAAGTGAAGCTGCTCAGTCGTGTCCGACTCTTAGCGACCCCATTGACTGCAGCCCACCAGGCTCCTCAGGGGTCCCTGGGATTCTCCAGGCAAGAATACTGGAGTGGGTTGCCATTTCCTGCTCCAACGCATGACAGTGAAAGTGAAGTCGCTCAGTCTTGCCCGGCTCTTGGCGACCCCATGGCTCCTCCGTCCATGGGATTTTCCAGGCCAGAGCACTGGAGTGGGGTGCCATGGCCTTCTCCATTGCTCTCTATAGCTCTCGTCAATTAGCTCTCCTTAGCAGAGCTCTCTTTAGCTCAGCCCGCCATAGCTCAACACTCCTCTGCTTAGCTCTCCTTAGGGTAGCTCAGCTGCCCTTAGCTTAGCCCCCGCTTCCTAAACTCTCCTTAGTAAACCTCAGCACCCCTTAGCTCCTCTTAGTGTAGCTCTCCTTCGCTTACTTTTCTTAGCTTAGTTGTCTTTATCTTAGCTCTTCTTACCTATCCTTAAGTAGCCCTCCTCGGGAGCTATGGAGACACGTACCCCACTGTTCGTTGAAGCACACCATTCACCAAGACATGGAAGCAATGTAAATGTCCATCAGACAATAGATGAATGGATAAAGATGCGGTATACATGTACTATGAGACACTCGCTGCTGTTCAGTCACTAAGTCATGTCCCACTCTTTGCGACCCTACCGCGTCTACTGCTACAGACGCCTCTGCCCAAGGAATTTTCCAGGCGAGACTACTCCAGTCGGTTGCCACTTCCCTTTCTAAGGGATCTTACTTTCCTAGGGATTGAACCCACATCCCCTTCTTGACAGGCACATTGTTTGCAAAGGAGCCACCAAGGGAGAGAGACCTATGGAATGCTACTCAGCCATAAAAGGAATAAAATAATGCCATTTGCAGCAACAGGGAAGGTATAAAAGTAAGTAAATTAAGAAAGAAAAGTGCTGCATGATATCATTTATAAACTCTTAGAATATCACACAGTAGAGAATAAAAAAAAAGAGTCTTACAGATATAGAGAACAATCTACTGGGTAGTGGAGAGTGGAAGGTGCAGTACAGAGATGAGGGAATAGGAGGGATGAATTGTAAGATGAGCTCAAGGTTGTATTGTGCAACATGGGAGACAGGGTCAGTACTATGTAATAACAATAAACGGAAAGTTAAACGTTAACAATTGTGTAATAATAAAGAAAAGGAAAGAAAGAGGAGGAGGTAGGAGGGAAGAAAGGAAGGAAAATAGTGGTGCCTTTTGGAGGTCACACAGCCAGTATTGACTAGGCCCTTTTTGGCTAAGAAATTTAGAATGACGCAGTGGCCTCCTACAGGCAGGGTAGGGGGTGTGGCACACATCCATTGCAGGCACTATTGAGGGGCATGGGCCACGAAGAATTTTATTACAGGAACAAAATCAAGTAAAACTGGTTCTATCTTTATTACGATCTACATCCCCAGTATTCTAAAATAAGGTCAGTAATTAAATATTTTTCCCAGCAAATCAAATTTTTTTGGTTTAAGTTTTAAAAGTTTAATGTCGTTTCAGTCAGGTTTAATATTTTGTTTATTATTCACAAGGTAAAATATTTTATTATATATACATACAAACACACACACACACACACACACACACACACACACATATATGTGACACCTGAAGCAGCAAGCAAATTTGACCTTGGAATAAAGAATGAAGCAGGGCAAAGCCTAAGAGAGTTCTGACAAGAGAACGCACTGGTCATAGCAAGCATCCTCTTCCAGCAACACAAGAGAAGACTCTACACACGGACATCACCAGATGGTCAACACTGAACTCAGATTGGTTACATTCTTTGCAACCAATGATACAGAAACTCTGTACAGTCAGCAAAATCAAGACCGCGAGCAGACTGCCAAATTCAAACTTAAATTGAAGAAAGTAGGGAACACCACTAGAGCATTCAGCCATGAACTAAATTAAATCCCTTTCAATTATACGGTGGAAGTAAGAAATATTTAAGGGTCTAGATCTCATAGACAGAGTGCCTATGAATTATGGCTGCAAGGCTGTGACACTGTACAGAGACAGGGATCAAGACCATCCCCAAGAAAAAGAAATGCAAACAAAACAAAACAAACAAAAAAAAGCAAAATGCCTCTGAGGACTCCTTACAAATGCTGTGAAAAGAAGAGAAGTGAAAAGCAAATGGGAAAAGGAAAGATATACCCATTGGAATGCAGAGCTCCCAAGAATAGCAAGGAGAGACTAGAAAGCCTTTCTCAGTGATCAGTGCAAAGAAATGGAGGAAAACAACTGCATGGGAAAGACTAGAGATCTCATGAAGAAATTTAGAGACCCCAAGGGAATACTTCATACAAAGATGGGCACAATAAAGGACAGAAATGCTATGGACCTAACAGAAGCAGAATATACTAAGAAGACGTGGCAAGAATACACAGAAGAACTGTACCAAAAAGATCTACACGACCCGGAAAATCACGATGATGTGATCACTCACCTAAAGCCAGACATCCTGGAATGTGAAGTCAAGTGGGCCTTAGAAAGCATCACTACGAACAAAGCTAGTGGAGGTGATGGAATTCCAATAGAGCTATTTCAAATCCTGGAAGATGATGCTGTGAAAGTGCTGCACTCAATATGCCAACAAATTTGGAAAACTCAGTAGTGGCCACAGGCCCCTGGAAAATGTCAGTTTTCATTCAAATCACAAAGAAAGACAATGCCAAAGAATGCTCAAACCACTGCATAATTGCACTCATCTCACATGCTAGTAAATTAATGCCCAAGATTCTCCGAGTCTTCAGCAGTATGTGAACTGTCAAATTCCAGTCGTTCAATTTGGTTTTAGAAAAGGCAGAGGAACCAGAGACCAAATTGCCAACCTCTGCTGGATCATGGAAAAAGCAGGAACGTTCCAGAAAACCATCTGTTTCTGCTTTATTGACTATGCCAAAGCCTTTGACTGTGTGGATCACAATCAACTGTGGAAAATTCGGGAAGAGATGGGACTACCAGATCACCTGACCTCTGCAGGTCAGGAAGCAACAGTTAGAACTGGACATGGAACAACAGACTGGTTCCAAATAGGAAAAGGAGTATGTCAAGGCTGTATGTTGTCACCCTTCTTATTTAACTTATATGCATAGTACATCATGAGAAATGCTGGGCTGGAAGAAGCACAAGCTGGAGTCAAGATTGCTGGGAGAAATATCAATAACCTCAGATATGCAGATGAGACCACCCTTATGACAGAAAGTGAAGAGGAGCTAAAAAGCGTCTTGATGAAAGTGAAAGAGGAGAGTGACAAAGTTGGCTTAAAGCTGAACATTCAGAAAACTAAGCTTATGGCATCTGTTTCCATCACTTCATGGCAAATAGATGGGGAAACAGTGGAAAGAGTGGCTGACTTTATTTTCTGGGGCTCCAGAATCAATAGTGATGGTGATTGCAGCCATGAAATTAAAAGATGGCTACTCCTTGGAATGTTATGGCCATCCTAGACAGCATACTAAAAAGCAGAGACATTACTTTGTCTACAAATGTCCATCTAGTCCAGGCTATGGGTTTTCCAGTAGTCATGTACGTATGTGAGATTTGGCCTATAAAGAAAGCTGAGTGCAGAAGAATTGATGTTTTGAACTGTGATGTTGGAGAAGACTCTTGAGAGTCCCTTGGCCTGCAAGCAGATCCAACTAGTCCATCCTAAGCAAGATCAGTCCTGAGCGTTCATTGGAAGGACGGGTGTTGAAGCTGAAACTTCAAAGTTTTGGCCATCTGATGCAAAGAGCTGACTCATTTGAAAAGACCCTGATGTTGGGAAAGATTGGAGGCAGGAGGGAAATGGGTTGGCAGAGGATGAGATGGTTTGATGGTGTCACCTACTCAATGGACATGAGTTTGGGCAAACTCTGGGAGTTGGTGATGGACAGGGAGGCCTTGTGTGCTGTGGGTCACGGGGTCGCAAAGAGTCAGATCCGACTGAGTCACTGAACTGAACTGAAAGAGAAAAAATGAAGTGGAGAGGGGAGCACCCTGGGAAGCCAGGATGGGTGGGGTTCTACCTGGGACTCCAAACAGATGAGTCGGCCATAGGATTGGTCAGCCCTGTGCAGCCAATGGTGACATGTCTCTAGAGCTGTGATTGGAGGTCTCTGGAAGCCTCAGCAGGTGCTCAACGCCAAGATCCCCAGGAGGGGACGACAAGCAGGACAATGCTGCTGTCCTGTAGGCCTGTCTCTTAGGCCAGATGCAAGGTGATTCTAGTTCTACTATGGAAAATGTAATCTGTGGAGACTGGGAAAGGAACGTGGCCAGTACATGGAGTGTGAAAAAGTAAGTAAAAACCATGTTTAATTTCACTACACTTCATATTTTGTGGCTTCCTTGGTAGCTCAGTCATAAAGAACCTGCCTGCAAATGTAGGAGTCAGGAATAGAAAAGATCCCTGGAAGATCCCAGGGATCCCATGGAGAAGGGAATGGTACCCCTCCAGAATTCTTGCCTGGAGAATCCCATGGAGACAGTAGACTGGTGGGCTAAAGTTGATTGGGTTGCAAAAGAATCAGACACGACTGAGGGACTGAGCACACAATATTTCAGCCTATCTCCTCTGCATCTTTTCAGCTCATATTTTAAAATTTGAAATTATACGTCATGTGCATTATGGTTTTCATTGTTTTTGCTCTGCTTTTTCCTGAATACCTTATTATTCCAAACATTCAACCAGGTGAACATGTTTTCTAGCTAAAACAGAGGCTTCCCACCTAGATTCTACTGTAAGTATTTCACAATACTTCCATTTTCATGTGTCTATCCATTGTCTATCCTTCTATCCATCCATCAATCCATCTTATCCCTTGGTGTATTTTGTGTTAAATTGCAGGCACAAGTATGCATCTCCGTTAGTATTTCAGCAAGCCTTCCGTGAAGTAGTGAGCTGTGCTAGTTACAGCACTTTTCTTGGATATAAAGATTACATTCAATGAAACATACCAATCTTTGTTTTTCGCATTCATGTTATTTATTGAAGTATACAGTGTTGTGTTAATTTCTGCTTTACAGCAGGGTGATTCAGTTACATACATGTATTTGTGTATGTACATTGTGTGTGCATATATGTACATATATATATATATATATATGCATTAAAAATGTTTTTTACACTGCTGCAGGATACGTGGGGTTATTTCCATGACCAGGAATTGAACCTGCATCCATTGCCGTGTAAGTGTGGAGTCTTAAGGGAAGACCCATGTATAGTAATTTTTATATTCTTTTCCAATTTGTTTGACTTAGTATGATCATCTTGAGGTCCATCCATGTTGAAAAAATAGCATTATTTCATTCTTTCTTATGGTAAATATTCCATTTTATGCATAACACATTTTTCTTTGTCCATTCACCTATCTAAGGGCATTTAAGGTTGTCTCCGTGTCTTTGCTACTGTACATTGTGCTCCTATAAACACTGTTGTAGCATGTCTCTTTTCTGATGGGAGTTTTCATCCTAACTGGATATATGACCACTAATGGGATTGCTGGGTCATATGGTAACTGTTTTCTTTTGTTTAAAAACCTCATACCAGGGGCGGGGGGGAGGTGGGAAGGAGGTACAAAGGGAGGTGATATATGTATACCTATGGCTGATTTTTGCTGAGGTTTGCCAGAAAACAACAAAATTCTGTAAAACAATTATCCTTCAATAGAAAATTAATTATTTAAAAAAGAGCTGCATGCTCTTTTCCATAGGGGCTGCATCAGTTTCTTGACTTTCACGTCTAGGATGTTGTTAATCTTCCTCCAGTCGGTGGTTGCCTTACATGTGTTTTTCAGAATCTTGGGGTTTTTTTGTTGTTGTTTTTGTTTCTGTTTTTTTTTTTCCTGAAATACTCTTAGGAGGGGAACTGCCAAATCATACGGTCGGTTTCCTGTTATCAGAAGGCACTTCTGTAGTGATGTTTATAATAATGTCTCCTACCAAATATATGCCACTAGTACCCGTAAGAGTCCCTTTTAAAAATGTTATTCTACCATGTCTTCTCTGCACAATATATGATACTTTGTCACTACTCATATGTGATACCGCATTGGTACAGTTTTTGTATTTCTAACAATACACTGGGCTTCCCAGGTGGCACAGTGGTAAAGAATCTGCCTTCAAAGGCAGGAGGCAAAGGAGATGCGAGTTGGGAAGATCCCCTTGAGGAAGAAATGGGAACTCACTCCAGAATACTTGCCTGGAAAATTCCATGGACAGAGGAACCTTGTGGGATACGATTGCTGGGATCACAAAGAGTTGACCACAAAGGAGTTCACAGTAATTCATGATAATGAGTGAACTTCATGTGCTTTTGGTGGGTCCATGTTGATGTATGGCAAAACCAATACAATATTGTAAAGTAATTAACCTCCAATTAAAATAAATAAATTTATATCAAAATAAAGAATTACTAAATATATTTTTAAAGTAATAATACTGCTGTTAACTTATTCCAGATACAGTGTGCTATTTAACATTTTTATTCATGGGAGACTGCTAGCAAGTTATGAAGGCTAGGTATATTTAAAGCCCATCAGCCTTGGGGATATTCATTGCTTTTGGCTTTTTTAAAGAAGCACTTTGAGCTGTATACTGTTGATGTTTTCTTCCTGAGAGTGTCCTGGTTTTTCTTTTGCACTTTTTTCTTTTGATGAGTGACCCCTGCCATGTACAAGGATAGGTGTCATGTCGAGTCCAGTGGCCTTGTGAATGTCAGATGTCTATCAGCAATAGTTTGAAGGCTGCGGTTACAGAGAAAAGCCTTCATGCTGCAAGGAGTCTTTATTCCCTCCTCTTGTATGGTGGCCTCTGATATCTGAAAGTTTTTGTCATGCATAGTTGTACATTAGAGTAAAACGAGCCAGAGGATACCACCAAACCTGGTATTTCCTCACTCCTGGATTTTATCTTAGGTAAAAGTTCCTGCTCTGTTTAAGTTGACTGACAAGGATGCATTCGTTTTACAGGTACAGATTCTGGTTCTGTGGCACTGATTCAGCTGCGCTTGTTTTCACCTACATGTTTTTGAACGTATTTCGTCTACCATTCTTTCCGAAGTAGGTTTATATGGATTCTGTATTTTTTATGTGATGTTTTTGAACGGTGGTTCACATCCTATTTATAACAGTGTGCTCTATCATTCTGCTCAATGTTCCCATGAGCAGAGGGGAAGCACGTGCAGGGCAGCCTTTTTTTTTTTTCTCTTCTTATGTTAGAGTGCCATCATATGGAATGTTGATGTAATTGCAGTTCAGTTCAGTTCAGTTGCTCAGTCATGTCGGACTCTTCGCTACCCCATGAACCGCAGCACTTGCCAGGCCTCCTGCCCATCAACAACTCCCAGAGCTTGCTCAAATTCAGGACCATGGAGTGGATGATGCCAACCAACCATCACATCGTCTGTCATCCCCTTCTCTTCCTGCCCTCAATCTTTCCCAGAAACTAGTATCACAGGCTCGGGACCCCTCTGTGCCCAGTTGAGGGCGTGCTGGCGCAAGTGGGGACCACTACATGCCCGTTTGGGAACACATGGCTCGCGGTGGGGAACTGCTCCATGCCCAGTGGACAGCGCGGGGCCCGCGAGTGAAGACCCCCTTCTTGGCAGTTGAGGGAGCATGTCTTTTAACTGGGGAACTCTTCCTGTGAGAGGAAGGACACCCGTCCCCAGGGGCTCCTGGAGCGCAAGAAAGGGGGCTTGCGCCACACGCCCGGGAAGCAGGGGCTCGCCTAGCGTCACGTTATCAAGCAGGGGGCACTCACGCCGCACGGGCTGAGGGGAGGGATGGTCCGCTCGGACAGGAAATTTTCCTGGGGGTGCTCGCGCTGCACACGCAGGAACCAGGGTGCTCGTGCTGCGCCACGCGAGCAGAAATGGGAGTGCGGGGTGCTCGTGCCGAGCGCTCCGTGGAAAGGCTGGCCCTGCACGTGTGCAGGAAGGCGTGGGCGCTTGTGCCCCACCTCGCGCATTCAAGAAGTGGGGGCTCGCGTCCCACCACACGCACATGGGAGATGGCTGATACCGTGCACCCAGAAAGAGAGGTTCGTGTTACCTGTGGCGTGGGGCCCCGCGCACTGAATAAGAGAGCGCTCGCACCATGCAGCGTGGGCAGTAAAGGGGGGGGCGCCTCACGTCACACGTGCTGGGATAGGGCTGGCCGGCATGCTCTGGCGCGAGCTTCTGGGGCCCCACCGCGTGAGCCTGAATGGGGGTTCTTACACCGCCTGTGCAGGAAGCGGGGTTTCGCGCCGGGCGTGCCGAGATTGGGGTAGGGCGACCCCCGGCGTGCAGGAACCGGGGTCTCGCACCAGGCCACGAGCGAAGGATGTGGGGGCCAGGGCCACAGGTGGCGGGGCGGGGGGGGGGCAAGGCGTGCGCAAGAAGGCAGGGCGCGCGCCCTGCAGCGTTGGCAGGAAGGCGTCTCGAGCCGCGCGTGCCGGTGGACCCTGCACCAACATGAAAGTGCGGCTCGCTTGGCGCGCAGAGGAAAGGGGGCAAGTGCCGCTGTCGCCAGGAGAAGCGCGGGTGCCTCGCACGCGCGCGCGGCCTGGGGTCACTTGCAGCTTCGGGTCAGGGAGCGGGACACGCTAGGGCTGCAGCGAGCTGTCCCGAGGGTGGGAGGGCCAGAGATAGGCGTGATTGGGACCTCCCGCCCCTGTGGGGAGTAGGGAGCTGAGGGCTACGGCTGCATCTCGTTGCTCGCGGTGACCTGGAGGGGCGCGGAGCTGAGTGGCTCATCTTTTCAATCAACAGAAGTTGCAGATTATATACATGATTAACTACACAGACTACATCTACAGAATATTTAAAAGAACAATGAATGTTCACACAAAACAAGAACCTGAAACAGTAAGTTGTTGGGAGCTGCATTAGGCATTACTGACAAAATGGAGGCACGGTCCTAAACCCCCTCCCTTTGTTCAGTAGGCACAGACCAGAATGAAGGAGTTAGGCTTTGTGATTCTGACTTGTTTTTTCCTTTCCTCAGCTGAGTTGACTGAAGAGAATATTATGGTGCTTATTGCTTTTTGAGGGGAGCACGAGAAGGCATAAAGCTTTCTGCAGCTGTGCTCCAAGAATAATTCATCAAGTTAATCACTGACACTTGTTCAAGGACTTTTACAGAAGAGTGTTCCAGGGTGAGCACAGAGGCTGCAGCTTGAGACCATGGGAGGGATTCCTATCTGAAGCCCATTAGTGAGGAAGCTGTTGATGCCAAAGGAGTTTGCTGAATCTAGGGTTTGCTGCTGTTGCTGCTGCTAAGTTGCGTCAGTCGTGTCCGACTTTGTGCGACCCATAGACAGCAGCCCACCAGGCTCTGTCATCCCCGGGATTCTCCAGACAGGATTCTCCCGGGGACTAGGGTTTATGAATAATTAAAATAGCTAGAAGCTAAAGATTTAAGGATGCTGTAATGTCGGCATGTTCTACTCTATCTTATAGAGATTAGGGACTTTAGAGATATGTATAGCTAGAAGCCCTTTCTAGGAAATAGTGAGCTTAGGATACTAGGGGCAAACAGGACTTAGAAAGATAAGAATTAAATACTGCAGAATGTGGTGTGCAGCCCAGACATTAGCGTGAGTTACAGTGTATTCACAAGGACACATGAGAAAAAGTAGACAAGAGAAGCGCTGGGGAAGGAACTCCTTTTGAGGGGCAACAATGATATTTGGAGACAAATAAATCCGAGTCTCTGGGGACTGAAAATATCAAACCTCTGACCTAATGTTTTTGTGAAACTATAAAAGAGAATCATAAGCTTGAAATAAACTGCTGCTGCTAAGTCACTTCAGTCATGTCCAACTCTGTACGACCCCATAGATGGCAGCCCATGAGACTCCCCCATCCCTGGGATTCTCCAGGCAAGAACAATGGCGTGGGTGGCCATTTCCTTCTCCAGTGCATGAAAGTGAACACTGAAAGTGAAGTCGCTCAGTCGTGTCCGACTCTTAGCGACGCATCCCACCAGGCTCCTCTGTCCATGGGGTATCCCAGGCAAGAGTGCTGGAGTGGGCTGCCTTTGCTTTCTCCGTGAAATGAACAGGGCGTCCAAAAAGAAAAAACTGAGAGGCTGCCTCAGTTTCTCTCCGACATGTCCATCCCATCAGGTTGAATTCCTGGCTGCTGGAGCTGGATTCTGGTATCATGTGTTCTAAAGCGTGCAAGGAGTGATGCCCACTCCCGGGCAGCATGCCCTCAACTGGGCGCAGAGTGGTTCCCCGGCTGCGGTACTCGATCTTGCGAAAGATTGAGGGCAGGAGGAGGGGAAGACAGACAATGGGACGGTTGGTTGGCAACACCCACTAGATGGACATGAGTTTGAGCAAGCTCCGGGAGCTGGTGATGCAATCCATGGGGTCACAAGAGTCAGACACGACTGAGTGACTCAATTGAATTGAACTACAATTACAAGAACGTTCCACATGGTGGCAATCTAGCATAAGAAATGAAAAAGAGGTGCACCATGCCTCACCTCTCCCAATGGGAACACTGAGAAATGATAGAGCACGCTATCACAAGTAGGATGTGATCACTGATACCACCCAGCACGTGCCTGAGTTCTATGCACTTGAATAGACCCGCCACAGCCAAAGTCCACCAGAGACTGCTTCTCACAGGCACCCTCCGGAGACTCATTTCACAAACGAGAAGTCATTTCATACTAATACCTGGGGGGCCTTGTGGGTATTAGTATGAGCTTGGAGTCCTTAAAGGGGAGGTCACCGCTGTCCATCTGTCCAGGCGCACTTTCCCCAGGTGTCTGTGTATGATGCCGCAGAACCTGAGAATACAAATCCTGGTCATGATCCCTAAAGACACTGGCACCCCTGCTGAGATGTAGATCCTGGCACGACCTCCTCTGGGACCTGCCAGGACCTCTGACTCACAGTTCTGTCTGTGCTCTCCCAGGTTGACCTTGCCACCTTCTTCCTGCACAACACTTGGCTGACGCTTGGCGGGATCAGGTATTCACCAGCGCCCAGCTACAGTACAGTCATATACCAACTGACGTCCTCGTCGCACACTTGTGCCCAAGCGACAGCAGGGTTTGAGCGCAAAGACTCGCTGAGTGGAAACTACAGGTAGCGCCAACAGAGGCCATTCCGAATTTGGGCTTCGCGCCACACTGGACAATCTGAGTGAGTACGGGCAGCCCCCATGGGAGAGCAAGACTCCATCTCCTGCCGCCCGGCTTCCAAGCACACCTGACAGCCAGCTCTTTGGCCACACCGCGGGGGCGTGTGCAGAGGGCTCAGGGGTCCGGCATGCTGGGCCCACTGCAGGGAGCACAGGGGACTGGCTGGCGGGCTCAGGACCGCTGCGACGACCTCTGGGCACTTCTGGCCTCACCTACATGGTCGTTGGTCTCCAGGTTTCCGCGTGAACATCCTCTGGGGCGCCGGCAGGTTCTGGGTGCCAACACGAGGGCTCTGGCTCCTCACCTGCTGAGTCTATCACCCAGAGGCGCGGAGAAGGGTGGGGCCTAGAGCCACCGCCCCAGCCGGACCTCTGGCCCCATGAGGAGCGCCACTCACCCGCACGCGCCTCCAGGTCACCGCGAGCCATGAACTGCAGTCATATCCCGCAACTTCCTACTCCACACGGGCGGGTGGCAAACGTCCCAAGTGCACCTCTCCCCGCCCCTCCCATCCTCCAGACAGCTCGCAGCAACCATAGCGCGTTCCGTCCCCTGACCCTGAGGTGGAAGAGTCCACAAGCCGTGCATGCGGGACCAGCTTTTCCTGGGGCGAGAGGTGCTTGCCCCCATTTTCTCTGCACGCGGGGTGAGCCTCGCTTTCCCTTGGGTGAAGTGTCCACCGGCACGCGCCGCGCATGACCCATCCGCCCACACTGCAGGGCGCGAGGTCTCTCTTCTTGCGCACGTGGGGCCCCCAGCCACCTGCGGCACGTGCACCCACATCCTGCGCGAGCGGCGTGCCACGGGCTCGCTTCCTTTTCCCCCCGGGGATCAGCCCTCCATCCATCTCCCCGAAACGCGAGGCGCGAAATCCTGTTCCTGCCCAAGCAGCGCGAGCGCACCCATTCCTGCACATGCCAGAGAGCCCTCCCCGGGCACCAGCAGTGTGAGGCCCCCCTTTTCTGCCCACGCTGCATGGCACGAGCTCTCCCTTCTTGCGCACGCAGGGTCCCACGCCACAGGCGACACGAGCCTCTCTTCCTGGGTGCACGGTATCAGCCTTTTCCTGTACACGCATGGCGTGACGTGACCATGCACTTCTTGAATGCACCGGGCCTCCTGGCACTGGCGGTGCAAAACCCCACTTGCTGCCCACGCAGCGGGGCATGAGCCGCCTGCCTTCCTGCCCGTGTGCAGGGCCAAACCCTTCCCTGGAAGTGCATGGCGCAGCATCCCCGTCGCATTCCTGCTCGCGAGACGCGAGCATTCTGTTGCCTGCGCGATTGGACCATCCCTCCCTGTGGCACATGTTACGCGAGCTCCCCCTTCGTGACAGCGTGGCGCGGTGCAAGTCCCCCTTTCTTGCACACGCGGGGCCCCCTAGGACAGGTGTCTTTTGCCACACGCGAAGGGTTCCCCAGTCGAGGGCCGTGTTCCCTCAACTCCCAAGGGGGTCTCCACTCGGCATGGAGAGATTCCCACCTGCGGGCCATGTGTTCTCAACCGCGCATGGAGTGGTTCCAGCCCCCAGGCAGCACGCCCTCAACTGGGCACAGAGTGGTCCCAACCCTTCGCTACTCGACCCTGGGAAAGATTGAGGGCAGGAGAAGGGGACAACGGACGATGAGATGGTTGGTTGGCATCACCAACTCGATGGACATGAATTTGAGCAAGCTCCGGGAGCTGGTGATGCACAGGAGGCCTGGCCTGCTGCTATTCATGGAGTCGCAACGGGTCGGACACAACTGAGCCACTCACCTGAACTGATCGTTCCGCATGATGGCTCTCTAACAAAAGAAATGAAAAAAGGATGCTCTGCACCGGGTCTCACCTTTCCCAATGGGAACACTGAGTGGAACGATAGAGCACACTACCACAAGCAGGATGTCAACACTGATACCATCCAGCACGTGCCTGTATTGAGTTCTGTGCACTTGAATGGACCCACCACAGCCAAAGTCCACCAGAGCCTGCTTCTCACAGGCGCCCTCCTGGAGACTCCTTTTACAAAGGAGAAGTCGTTTCATACTAATACCCGGGGGCCTTGTGGACATTGAAGCTTTGAGTCCTTTATGGGGCAGAAACTCCTGTCCACCTGGCCAGGCCTGCTTTCCCCAGGTGTCTGCATAAGATGCCACAGAACTGGAGAATACAAATCCCCTCTTGATCCCTAAAGACACTGGCACTCCTGCTGAGATGCAGATCCTGGCACGACCTCCTCTGGGACCTGCCAGGACCTCTGACTCACCGTTCTGTCTGTGCTCTCCCAGCTTGACCTGGCCAGCTTCTCCCTGCACAACACTTGGCTGACGGGATCAGGTATTCACCAGCGCCCAGCTACAGAACAGCCATATAGCAACTGACGTCCTCATTGCACACGTGGGAAAGCGACCGCAGGGTTTGAGCACAAAGACTCGCTGAGCGGAAACTACAGGTAGCGCCAAGAGAGGCCATTCTGCATTTGGGCTGTGCGCCGCACTGGGCAATCTGAGGGTGTACGGGCAGCCCCATTGGGAGAGCAAGACCCCTTCTCCTACTTCCCAACTTCCGAGCACCAACTGACGGACAGCTTTTTGGCCGCACAACGGGGGCGCGAGCAGACGGCTCTGGAGACCTGGCATCCCGGCCCACTGCTGAGAACACAGGGGACTGGCGTGTGGGCTTGGGACCGCTGCGGGGACTCCTGCGTGCTTCTGTCCTCACCCACGCAGTCGTCAGTCTTCAGGGTAACACAAAAACAACGTCTGGGACGACGGTCGGCCAGGGTGCCAACACAGGGAGTCATCTCCTCACCTGCAAAGCCTGTCCCCTGGGGGCCCATGGAACGGCCAGACCTCTGGCCTCAAGGGGAGCGCCACTCATCCCCAAGCCCCTCCAGGTCACCGCGAGCCACGAGCTGCAGCCATAGCCCACAGCTCCCTACACCCAACGGGGGGCCGAGGTCCCAAGCGCGCCTCTCCTTGACCCTTCCACCCTCCAGACAGCTCGCAGCAGCCAGAGCGGGTCCGGGCCCTTGACCTGGAGGTGGAAGAGAGCCCAAGCCGCGCGGGCGCCAGACCAGCCCTGCTACTGCCACAAGCGGTGCGTGTTACTATTTCCTCTGCTTGCATAGTGAGGGCTGCTTTCCTGTGGGTGCACGATCCACCGACACTCGCCGCGCAAGACCCCCTTCCTGTGTATGCTTCAGGGCGCAAGCTCTTCCTTCTTGTGTGCCTGGGACCCCACTTCCCTGGCGCACGGTATCAGCCCTCTCCTGTTCGCGCGTGGCACGACCTGAGCCCCCAGTTCTTGACTGCACCAGGCCTCCTGACACGGGCGGGGCAAAACCCAACTTGCTGCGCTCTCGGCCGTGCTGGGCACCCTGGCGATCCTGCGCGCGTGCGGGTTCAGCCCTTCCCTGGAGCGTGTGCCACGAGCCCCGCCCCTGCCATTCCTGCTCGCGCAGCGCGAGGACCCCTGGAAACGTTCCTGCCCGAGCGGACCACCCCTCCCCCCAGCACTCGTGGTGCGAGCTCCACTTTCCTGACAATGCAGCTCTGCGCGAGACCCTGTTTCCTCGGTCGCGTGGCCTGAGGCCCCTCCCGCACGATTCTTGCGTTCACGGGGCCCACAGGGACGGGTGCCCTCGCCTCACATGAAGGGTTCCCCAGTCGAGGGCCGTATTCCCTCAACTCCCATTAAGTGGGGTCCCCACTCGCGGGCCCCGCGGCCTCCACTGGCCACGGAGATGTTCCCGCCCGTGGGCTGTGTTCTCAACCGTGCACGGAGTGGTCCTCACCTGAGGGCAGCACGCCCTCAACTGGGCATGGAGAGGTCCCCCGAGCCTGCGGTCAGGAAAACCGAGCCTAGATCCAAGGAAAGATTCAGAGCAGCAGGAGAAAGGGATGACAGACGATGAGATGGTTGGTTGGCATCACCCACTCGATGGAGATGAGTTTGAGCAAGCTCTGGGATTTGGTGATGGACAGGAGGCCTGGCAGCAGCCGTGATTCATGCCGTCGCAAAGAGTTGGAGATGGGACTGCAGCCATGAGATTAAGATGCTTACTCCTTGGAGAAAAGTTATGACCAACCGAGAGAGCACACTGAAGAGCAGAGACATTACTTTGCCACAAAGGTCTGTCTAGTCAAGGCTACGGTTTTTCCAGCGGTCACATATGAATGTGAGTGATGGACTGTGAAGAAAGCTGGGTGCCGAAGAATCGATGCTTTCAAACTGTGGTATTGGAGGGGACTCCTGAGAGTCCCTGGACTGCAAGAAGATGGAACCAGCCCATTCTGAAGGAGATCAGCCCTGGGTGTTCTTTGGAGGGAATGATGCTATAGCTGAAGCTCCACTACTTTAGCCACCTCATGCAAGGAGTTGACTCATTGGAAAAGACTCTGGTGTTGGGAGGGATTAGAGGCAGGAGGAAAAGGGGACGATAGAGGTTGAGATGGCTCGATGGCATCACCGACTCCACAGACATGAGTTTGTGTGGACTCCGGGTGTTACTGATGGACAGGGAGGCATGGCGTGCTGCGATTCAGGGGGACGCAAAGAGTCGGACACTACTGAGCCACTGAACTGAACTGCACTGCAATTATGGAAACATTCCACATAATGGCAATGTAACATAAGAAATGAAAAAAAAGGATGTACTGCAACCTGACTCACCTCTCATAATGGGAACATTGAGTGGAATGATAGAGCACACTCTTACAACTAGGATGTGAACCACATTCAAAAGGATCAGTTCTTCAGCACTCAGCTTTCTTCACAGTCCAACTCTCACGTCCATATATGACCACTGGAAAAACCATAGCCTTGACTAGATCGACCTTTGATGGCAAAGTAAAGTAATGTCTCTGCTTTTCAAGATGCTATCCAGGTTGCTCATCCCTTTTCTTCCAGGGAGTAAGCATCTTTTAATTTCATGGCTGCAGTCACCATCTGCACTGATTTTGGAGCCCCCAAAATAAAGCCTGGCACTCTTTCCACTCTTTCCCCATCTATTTTCCATGAAGTGAAAGGACCAGATGCCATGATCTTCATTTTCTGAATGTTGAGCGTTAAGCCCACTTTTTCGCTCTCCCTTTTCACTTTCATTAAGAAGTTTTTTAGTTCCTCTTCACTTTCTGCCAAAAGGGTGGCATCATCTGCATATCTGAAAGTTATTGATATTTCTCCCGGCAATCTTGATTCCAGCTTGTGCTTCTCCCAGCCCAGAGTGTCTCATGATGTACTCTGCATATAAGTTAAATAAGCAGGGTGACAATAACAGCCTAGATGAACTTTTCCTATTTGGAACCAGTCTGTTGTTCCATGTCCAGTTCTGTTGCTTCCTGACCTGCATACAGGTTTCTCAAGAGGCGGGTTAGGTGGTCTAGTCTTTCCAACTCCTTCAGAATTTTCCAAAGTTTATTGTGATCCACACAGCCAAGGCTTTGTCATAGTCAATAAAGCAGAAATGGATGATTTTCTGGAACATTCTTGCTTTTCCCATGATCCAGCCAAAGTTGCCAATTTGATATCCGGTTTCTCTGCCTTTCTAATACCAGCTTGAACATCTGGAAGTTCATAAGTCACATATTGCTGAAGCCTGACTTGGAGAATTTGAGCATTACTTTATTAGCATGTGAGATGAGGGCAATTGTGTGGTAGAATAGGGATATTATGAGTGGATTTTAAGCTCCATCAATGCATGAATCAGGACACTCAAAGCCAGTGCTCTGGGACAACCCAGAGGGGAGGGTTGGGGGTGGAGGAGGTAGGGGGCATTCAGAATGGGGGAACACGTGCACCTGTGGCTGATTCATGTCAATGTGTGGCAAAAAAAATCACAATATTGTAAACGAATTACCCTCAAGTTAAAATAAATTACTTGATTTTAAAAAAGAAGATCTCAGAGGAACAACTAAACTATTCCTCTGTAAGAGGACACAGAGAGGAGACAGTCATTTATTAACTGAAAAAATAAAAGGTCTTTACAGCAATGGTCCTCAGGTCCCTGCAATGACCAAGCTGAACAGTAGGGTATAAGGGGTGTGTGAGTGAAGCTTCATCCATTTAACAGCCAGTCCTCATTGCTCACATTACTGCCTGAGTTCTGCCTCCTGTGAGATCAGCAGTGGCATTACATTATCATAGGAACTTGAACAATGAGTAGTTCTGTGAAATGCACACAGATGGTATCTATGTTGCAAGCTCCTTTTGAGAATTGAAAGCCTGATGATCTGAGGTGGATCTGAGCTGGTGATGCTAGCACTCTCCTCAGTGCTGCAAAAACAGATTACCATTAGCAGAAAGATTTGACTGCATGAAGTCATGATACGTCAACTGTTTGCAGACTCCTATCAAAACTCTATCACTGACAGGCAAGTAATAATTGAATTACATCTGGTGCAGGTTTTAAGTCAAAATCCGACACTTGTTTTAGTGCATTCATGGTCTGCCATTGTTTTCTTTACCACTTCCAGCGCTGCCTTTGTCCCATACTGCACTTATGTTGGTCCCGGTTTCCATTAGCCCATAAGCTAACGTGACCAAAAATAAGTAAAAAATAAATGTCTTGGAAGAGCTTCTTTGAAAGGGGTGAAGGCCCAATGATGGGAAAGCAGAAGACTCTATGACTGTCAACATGAGGCAAGTGGCATTTAAAAGAAAATACCAAGAATCCTATATGTTCATTAGCACCAGGGATTCATACTCTCCAAGCCCACTTTGTATATGTGATGACTGGTTATCCAGCTAAGTCACAAAATCATCAAAACTACTTCACCAGATGGAGATCAAGCACCTTGCATTAAAAGAACAAGTCTTTTGAGTTTTCCAAAACAAAAAGAAAAAGTGAACACAAAGAATAGAAGCAATTGTTGAAGGCCACCACTTCACTGAACATGTCTGCACTGAGCCAACCATTCTTACTGACTAATTTCATTGCTAAAGCTAAGAAGCTTTTTACTATCGGTGAGGGGTTGACCCTGCCTGCTGCTAATTTAAGTTGGTTGTGAACTTTAGGAGAAGCTGCAATTCCAAAGGTGCCACATATTCCTCTTTTGCCTAGAACCATTATTGCTGCTAAGTCGCTTCAGTCGTGTCCAACTCCGTGTGACTCCACAGACAGCAGCCCACCAGGCCCTCCCGTCGCTGGGATTCTCCAGGCAAGAACACTGAAGCGGGTTGCCATTTCCTTCTCCAACGCATGAAAGTGAAAAGGGAAAGTGAGCAGAGATAGAAAAATAATTTCACTATTGTGTGGAAATACAAAAAACCTCGACTAGCCAAAGCAATCTTGAGAAAGAAGAAAGGAACTGGAGGAATCCACCTGCCAGACTTCAGGCTCTCCTACAAAGCCACAGTCATCAAGACAGTATGGTACGGGCACTAAGACAGAAATATAGATCAAAGGAACCAAGTAGGAAACCCAGAGATAGATCCAGGCATCTGCGGACACCTTATCTTTGAGAAAGGAGGCAAGAATGCACAATGGAGAAAAAACCATTTCTTTAACAAATGGTTCTGGGAGAACTGGTCAACCATTTGTAAAAGAATGAAACTAGAACAGTCTAACACCATACACTAAAATAAACTCAAAACGGCTTAAAGTTCTAAACATAAGACCAGAAACTGCAAAACTCCTCGAGGAGAACATAGACAAAACACTCTGACACAAATCACAGTAGGATATAAAAGCAAAAATAAAAAAAAAATGGAACCTTCTGCACAACAAGGGAAACTATAAGCAAGGGGAAAAGGCAGCCTTTAGAATGGGAGAAAATAATAGCAAGTGAAGCAACTGACAACGATTTAGCCTCAAATATATACGAGAAACTCCTGGAGCTCAATTCCAGAAAAGTAAATGCCCCAATCCAACCAATTCTTTCTGAAGGAGATCAGTCCTGGGTGTTCTTTGAAAGGAATGATGCGAAAGCTGAAACTCCAGTACTTTGGCCACCTCATGCGAAGAGTTGACTTGGAAAAGACTCTGAGGCTTGGAGGGACTGGGGGCAAGAGGAGAAGGGGACGACAGAGGATGAGATGGCAGGATGGCATCACTAACTCGATGGATGTGAGTTTGAGTGAACTCTGGGAGTTGGTGATGGACAGGGAAGCCTGGCATGCTGCGATTCATGGGGTCGCATAGAGTCAGACACGATGGAGCAACTGTAATGCACTGAACTGAACTGAATCAAAAAATGGGCCTAAGAACGAAACAGACATTTCCCCAAAGACATACAAATGGCTAACAAACACATGAAAAGATGCTCAACATCACTCATTATCAGAGAAATGCAAATCAGAAATCAAAAATACAGTGAGGTATCATTTCACGCCAGTCAGAATGGCTGCTAGCTAAAAGTTTACAAGCAATAAATGCTGGAGAGGGTGTAGAGAAAACGGAACCCTCTTAACGCTATTGGTGAGAATGCAAACTAGTACAGCTCCTATGGAGAGCAGTGTGGAGATTCCTTAAAAACTGGAAATGGAACTGCATATGACCCAGCAATCCCACTGCTGGGCATATATACCGAGGAAACCAGAATTGAAAGAGACACATGTACCCCAATGTTCCTCACAACACTGTTTATAATAGCCAGGACATCATGGAAGCAACCTAGGTGTCCATCAGCAGGTGAATGGATAAACAAGCTTTGGTAACTATACACAATGGAGTATTACTCAGCCACCAAAAAGAATACATTTCAATCAATTCTAATGAGGTGGATGAAACTAAAGCCTATTATACAGAGGGAAGTAAGCCCCGCCCCCAAAAAAACGCAATACAGTATGCTAACGCATATATAAGGAATTTAGAATGATGGATGTAATGATAATCCTGTATGCGAGACAGCAAAAGAGACACATGTGTATAGAACAGTCTTTTGAACTCTGTGGGAGAGGGTGAGGGTAGGACGATTTGGGAGAATGGCATTGAAACATGTATAATATCATGTGTGTAACTAATTGCCAGTCCGGGTTCAGTGCATGATGCAGGATGCTCCGGGCTGGTGCACTGGGTTGACCCAGCGGGATAGGATGAGGAGGGAAGTGGGAGGAGAGATCAGGATGGGGAACACGTGTACACCCAAGGCGGATTCATGTTGATGCATATCAAAACAAATACAATATTTAAAGTAATTAGCCTCCAATTAAAATAAGTAAATTTTTATTAAAAAAATAAAATAAAATTATAAATCTCCCCCCACCAACTAAAGGGCAAAAAAACAAAGCCCAAGCAAGCATTTATTTTTTACCAATTAATTATAAGGAAAAAGCTTTCCTTTTATATTGCCTTCATTAATAGAAAGGGAATGCCAAAGAATGCTCAAACCACTGCACATTCGCACTCATTTCACACGCTAATAAAATTCTCCAAGGGAGGCTTCTGCAATGTGTGAGCCATGAACTGCCTGATGTTCAAGCTGGTTTTAGAAAAGGCAGAGGAACCAGAGATCATATTGCCAACATCAGCTGGATCATCGAAAAAGCAAGAACGTTCCAGAAAATTATCCATTTCTGCTTCATTGACTACGCCAAAGCCTTTGTGTGGATCACAATAAACTGTGCAAAATTCTGGGAGAGATGGAAAGACCAGACCACCTGACCTGCCTCTTGAGAAACCTATATGCAGGTCAGGACACAACAGCTACTACTGTACATGACAACAGATTGGTTCCAAATAGGAAAAGGAGTTCATCTAGGATGTTATTGTCACCCTGCTTATTTAACTTATATGCAGAGTACATCATGAGACACCCTGAGGGTGGCTGGAAGAAGCACAAGCTGGAATCAAGATTGCCGGGAGAAATATCAATAACTTTCAGATATGGAGATGACGCCACCCTTGTGGCAGAGGAACTAAAAAGTGAAGAGGAACTAAAAAGCCTCTTGATGAAAGTGAAAATGGAGAGTGAAAAAGTGGACTTAACGCTCAACCTACAGAAAATGAAGATCGTGGCATGTGGTCCCATCGCTTCATGGGAAATAGATGGGGAGACAGTGGAAAGAGTGCCAGGCTTTATTTTGGGGGGCTCGAAGATCACTGCAGATTGTGACTGTACCCATGAAATTAAAAGACACTTACTCCGTGGAAGAAAAGGGATGAGCAACCTAGATAGCATGTTGAAAAGCAGAGACATTACTTTGCCAACAAAGGTCCGTCTAGTCAAGAGAATGGCTTTTCCAGTGGTCCTGTATGGATGCGAGAGTTGGACTGTGAGTACTGAAGCTGAATACCGAAGAATTGATACTTTTGAACTGTGGCATTGAAGACTCTTGAGAGTCCCTTGGATTGCAAGGAGATCCAACCAGTCCATTCTAAAGGTCAGCCCTGGGATTTCTTTGGAAGGAATGATGCTGAAGCTGAAATTCCAGTACTCTGGCCACCTCATGAGAAGAGTTAACTCGTTGGAAAGAACTGTGATGCTGGGAGGGATTGGGGTCAGGAGCAGAAGGGGACGACAGAGGATGAGAAGGCTGGATGGCATCACTGGCTCGATGGGCATGAGTCTGTGTGAACTCTGGGCACTGGTGATGGATAGGGAGGCTTGGCGTGCTGCGATCCATGAGGTCCCAAAGAGTCAGAGATGATTGAGCGACTGAACTGAACTCAATACCCCAGTGAAAACTGATCTTCTCCAGTCCGATGGTCTGTTTTCAGTCCAATTCCAGAAAACACAATGCCAAAGAATATTCAAACTACTGCACAACTGAACTCATCTCACACGCCAGCAAAGTAAAGTTCAAAATTCTCCAAGAAAGGCTGTAACAGTACATGAACAGAGAACTCGAAGAAGTTCAAACTCGATTTAGAACAGCCAGAGGAATGAGACATTAAATTGCCAACATGTGCTAGATCATAGAAGAAGCAAGGGAACTCCAGGAAACCATCTACTTCTGCTGTATTGATTTTGTCAATGCCTTTGACTGTGTACATCTCTGCAAACTGTGGGAAATTCTTCAAGAGATGGGGATACCAGGCCAACTTACCTGCCTTTTGAGAAATCTGTATGAGGGTCAAGAAACAGCTGTTATAATGGGATATGGAACGACAGTCTATGTCCAAATCGCGAAAGGAGTACGTCAAAGCTATATAATGTCACCCTGAGAATGTGGTGGAGCGTCCTTTAAAACCTGTAAACAGTGCTACCATATGATCCAGCAATCCCACACCTGGGCATATATCCAGAGAAGAATATGATTCGAAAAGATACAAGCAGCCCAAAAGTTCATAGCAGCATTATCTAGAATAGCGAGGAACATGGACGAATGGATAAAGATGTATGAAGTAGCCCCCAGCCTGGGCCAAGGTCACCACTCTAAGAGTATCCTCAGCTGAGGTCAGGTTCTGAAGTTCACAGTGTGGCCATGGGGCAGGCTTGTGTCTCCTGAGAGCACAGCAGCTATGATGCCCACCTGGCACTCTTGCCTTCATCCCTCTTGTTATATTTGGGAACATCTTTTTCAAATCTTGCACGCCTTCTGCGACCCAACCTGTTCATGCCATGAAAGTGTGACACTGGGGTTATCAAGGCGGTTCTAGTGGAAACCAAGGCAAGCGATCACAAAGCTGCAAAAAAAAAAAAAAAAAGATTCCACATTAGAGATTTCAGTCAAAATAACCTCAAGTGTACTGCTTTTCCCAAAGGTAGAATGAAATTGCTGCTCCTTTGCTATGATATCACTTGGGTGATTATGCAATAAACGCCTTTCTAGCTTCATAAGGCACATTTTAAGGGGAAACACAGAAGCAGTGAGTGCATGTTCAGTCAACAAGTCGTGTTCCACTCTTTGAGACCTTATGGACGGTAGCTCGCCAGGCTCCTCTGTCCATAAGAATCTCCAGGCAAGAATACTGGAGTGGGTTGCCGCTGTCTTCTCTAAGCAACCTTACCGACCCAAGGATTGAAACTGCTTCTCCTTCAGGCAGATTCTTTACCACTGGGCCACCTGGGAAGCCAAAAAATCCAGTAGATACTGCAAAAGATTCTTAGATGGGACTTCCCTCGTGATCCAGTGGTTAAGACTCCATGCTGGCCCATGCAGGGGGCACAGCTTTGATCCACTGCTCAGGGGAACTCAAGGGCATGGAAACCCACTCCAGTATTCCTGCCTGGAGAATCCCATGGACAGAGGAGCCAGGCAGGCTACGGGCCATGAGATCACAGAGTCGGACAGGACTGAAGTGACTTAGCACACACAGGGTAACTAAGATCTCACACGCTGTGCAGCACAACCAGAAGGTAAAGGCATTTTCCCCTACCAAAAATGTGTAACAGGGGATTTAAAAAATAATAATAATTAGGGAAGGCATGGGTGAACTTGAATTTCTAACGAGCTCTCTGTACAGTGCTGAGTCTGTTGGCTCATTTGGCAGCACATTGTTAGAACCAGGGAAGAAAATGACAGTCGGGAGAATCCGGATACTATAGGAGGGTCCAGATACATTTATACCACAATAAAGTTTATCTCTGTGTTGGGAAATCCCCTGAAGAAAGAAAGGGAGAAGAAAATGGCAATCCCACTCCGCTAGTCTTGCCTGGAGAATCCCACAGACAGAGGAGCCTGGTGGCTATGTTCCAAGGGGTCAAAAAGAATTGCTACTTAGCACAGTCACACACAGTTTATCCCATTTCCTCCTTCTCACTCCCAGTACAGTCACAGTCATACACACACACACAC